>NW_028247765.1:0-200891 GCF_964263255.1 Lissotriton vulgaris | reverse complement strand
AACCACAAACAATCGCCCAATTGTGGCTGTGGCTCAATTATTGAGAAATTGGTAACCCTCCCAGAAATCCTAAAAGACATCTCAGGGGTGGTAAAACAACCTTGTAACAACAAGCAGAATAAAGAAACCCCAAAAATGTTGGACCAGAGGAAAAAACAAAAGGCATCAATCTAATAAGCAAGCAGAAATGCCAAGGGGGAATTAGAGCAAGTGGAGTTTTTCGATCAACCGGATATAACAGACCCCCAAACAGACGTCTTACAAAGCTCCCCCAAGTCCCCAGCGGTTGCCAAGCCAACAAAATGGCAAAGAAAGCGTGCAAGGAAGGCCCGGCTCAAATATAACAAACAGCCAAGCCCAGCTTTCCGATATTTACAATTAAAACACCGCAAGGGGATAAGAATAATCCATCGAATGTGCCCTCGCCTGAGGCTGCACAAATTGCTGTCACTGCGAACTCCAAGCCACGATAACAAAGTATGATCTCTATTTTCCCGCCCACACATCTAAAGACGGACCAAGTCCTCCACATGGGCGTAGGATCTCCATCAGAGAAAGAAGTAGGTCAGACACACAAACAGGGTGCGCAGCAATCAGAAAGAAACCAAGTAACTGACATAGGAGAAGGACAAGAAAAAAAAAATCAAGTGTTAGATAAAAGTGAATTTCGGTGTAACAGAGGTCCAAAAAACACAAATAGGAGATAATCCTCAAGACGAAAGAAAAAAAGGTTTAGAACTGGAAAAGCGGGAAGTCTCACTTGTTAAGAAGTTGCAGCTATTAACAACCACCAAAGTTCAAAATAATAACAAACCAATAGAGGTTACAATAACTGGAAAAGATCGAAGTTGTAAGCTCCATTATTTGGAACTAGAACCGGAATCAACAGCAACAAGAGCGAAAAGATGAAACCCCACAATCTTTCAACAATGACCAAAACTATTCTGAGGGGTTCGAATCGAAATTGACATTTGCACCCGAATATGCGACAAAAGGAAGTCAAGACATCTTGAATCGAGGGAACTTGTTGAGGCTATTCAACGAAATTCCAGTACTAAAAGGAATTCCTACACAAGACCTAATTGCCGTAGAATTCAAACAAACTCCAAGGTCAGGCACTGAAGAAACTCTGACAACTTGGTCCTCAATGGACCTGATGGACAAAATATACTCAATGAGTGCAAGGTTTGGAGCCTGGGGAATTATGCTGAGGGTTCAGAAACGTCCAAGGTACCCACATCCCCTCCTAAGAAATCCAAGAGAGGGAGCTACACCAGGGAAAAGCCATAAAACATGCGTTTGTGGCGCGCATCCAACACCCCTGCTATGCCTCCTAATGAGAACAGGGCTAACATAACGGAAAGCCCTGCAAACACAGAGGGCAGACTACTGGACAACAGGGACTGGTCTTGGGTGCACACATTGCTATACAATAAGTATACCTAATGAAGAACCGAAAACATCAACAGGAGAAAGGATGCTGGCCCTTAATAGGGAGGAGGCTCGACCAGCCAGCATTACGATCTGCTCATGGAATGTCCATGGATTTAAAGACATGGGGCAGGACCATGAAAACCTATCCTTCTTTCTTCAACAAGACATAATCCTGCTCCAGGAAACCTGGAAATTGACTCCAACTTCAATTCCAGGATTTATAGAACACCATACCCTGGCAGAAAGATTTTCAATCTTCAGGCACTCTTTAACCCACTTATTATGTGTTTGCCCAGCAGTCACGGACCAGAGGAGACAGTACTTAAAATGCATCTTTAACCCCTTAAGCGCTGCCGTCGGCCATTGGCCGACGGCAACGCTACCTCCCCAGTGCTGCCGTCGGCCATTGGCCGACGGCATTCCACCCGCGCTCGCAAACGCATGCACTGCTGCGGAATTACCGCCGCGCAAAAGGGGTTAATGACCTGAACATTCATTCGTGATAAGCTGGTTGTAGGGCACTTCCATTATCTTGGCCTGTCGTGGGGTCAAATACATGACAAAGGTCAGAAGACTCTTATGGCAAGCCGATGGTGAGTAAACTAAACAAGTACGATCTGTGCTGAATGGCCACAGTTGACCCATCACTGTAACAAATGGACAGAATGTAAAATTATTAAGAGACCCTGTTTAGTGGTAGTCTTCTAAAAGATGGACTAAAATATTATGCTTCTGAAAACTCGTGCATTATCAAAAAGAATTACCTCTTTTTAGGGTTCTCCATTCTTTTTAATTAGGCTGTTCTAGTTTTAAATTTTAGCACCCATTATGATGTCATAACATGCCTCCTAACTGAGTTTGTCTTTTGTGCTTTTCATTCAGCAGAGTGGGAGCGACTATACAAAATAAGTTAAAGAGCTATCAGGGTTTTAGCTAGGAAAATTATTTTGTAATCAGGAATCCCAACGAACGAGTTTTTAATATTTTGAATCGAAAGACAAGCACTTGCACTTTTGTCAAATAACTAATGGGATTGCGTTAATGCCATTTGTGTTTTAATTGTGAATGTAATGAAATTTCTTTATGTGTTTTTTTTTCTTTTTTATTATATTTGGGGGGATTGTAAACATTTTAATTAATCAAACAATAAACTACGACTTGACTTTACTTAGTACCTGTGAGTAAGGATAGAATACCCGGAGTCCTAGACAGTGCAAGAGCCCAGATCAGACGGCGGAGTAAAATGACAAGGCTAGCCGAAGTTGGGGAGCTCGCAGTTTAACCACCAGAAGAGGAGATTATGTGGTGGTAAAAGACAGACATCCCGGAGGCAAATTCCAGACACCTTTCGAGAAGGAGCTGTGGGAGGTTGTCCGAGTGCAAGGAACCATGGTCACGGCTAGAAGAGGAGGGAGGCAGATTTCGAGGAACGCGTCATGGTTAAAAAAGTCAACAGTCTCGATCATGGACTCGACTGAACAGAGGGGGAGGAAATGGGGAGCCTGTTTGATGCCCTGAGTCAGCCCGTTGAGACTGGGGAGCAGGAAAGTGAAGAGAACAGTGAGCGTGAGTGTTGTAAATAGGATGGTCACAGATGACAGGATACTTCTAGTTGATTACATGTAGATTTATTGTAAGACACAGCTGAGTACACAAGCTCGCTAGCTGACCAGACCACCAACTGACACTAGTAGAATTCTCAGATGGAAGTAAGAACGTACATAGGCATAGTGGTAGACAGAGAATGAGAGAACACAAAGAAAGGACTAAGACTACAGACAACCACATTACATGAAGAATAAATGTACAACAGTGAGCAGTCATGGGAAGAGGGCCGTCGCAAGTCAGAAGATGACCTACCGGGGAGAGGACATCCCTACCGACTGAGCAGGCTTGGCCCGTGCAGGGCGTTATACCGGGGTGGTGACGTCAGGCAGGGGAGGGTCAGGGTGGGGGGTTGTAAAATGTGGGATATGGACCATTACAGGTAAGTACCGGAAAAAAAACGAATTTCATTGCCCACGCTGCAATCACATTTGGCGATGCAGCGTGGGCAACGAAATTCGTTTTAGATATTTTTTTCGTACTTACCTGTAATGGTCCATATCCCGCATTTTACAACCCCCCACCCTGACCCTCCCCTGCCTGTCTTCACCGCCCTGGTATAACGCCCTGCACGGGCCGGGCCTGCAACTGAGGAGCAATCCGCAGCCCAGTCAGAGGCTGAGAGACTTTCTATGGTAAAGAACTGTCCAGCGACGGTGTCAGTGAAACAGAAGAGTTTGTTATGTTAATTTATTATTTTGGTGTTCTTATTTTAGTTTATTGTTTGAACAAAGATTGGTGCGACGGGATGTAGTGAGCCACCCGGCTGATACACAACCACTTCACCTCCCTGGGCCGGGCACGGACCGGGGAGTATATAATCAACGTGACGTCAGTGCTCATGGCTGGCGCACAGAACGGTACTGGGGTGTGGTTGTGTGTTAGGATGCTTGTTGCAGTGGTAGACCCCATAACCACTAGTACAGTAATACAGCCCCTAGGCACCCCTCCCCGCCCCCGAATATCACACTGGACACAAGCCGCTATCCAAGGCAGACTGTAAACCAGAAAAGTGTCCTCACTAAGAATGCCTCACTCCCCAAATATTAAATGGCTGTACTGTGAGATAGCCCAACATACCAGCCGATGACTGCAGGGGACTGATACTTTACCCACGTATTTTTGCTGTTCTGTGAGCTGATCCACTATTTGAACGTCACTGCAATGGAGACATGACTGGGGGAGGCTGAAAAAGCGACAATTTGTGTTATTTTATTTGAGTATGTATTTTATTGTTTTTATTTTGCCAAAACTGCTTCTGCATCATGCCTAATAACAGTATATTTTCATTTGACTACTGAGGTTCCCAGATGTCAGAATACAATTCCCCTCATCTCACGGTCACTCGAAACACAATACTTTTCGAGAAGCATGCTCTGCATTGAATTTCAATAGTTAACAGTTTGCATGATTACAAATGTCTGCAGACTTTATAAAGAGACTTCTAATAAAAAGATCTGAGTTGGCAAAATAAGCATGTATTTAGCATGAGGCAAATTCTTTCGAAAAATAATATGTCCAAGGCCTCACGGGCCTTGATTACTGATGAAGTCATGGATATTTGAGCCACATGTAATTGTTTCTGGGCATGTATTTCCTGCTGGGGACATTTTCAAAGGCACGTCAATGCTGTGCTTTCTTTTGTAAAAGAGACTGCATGCCATGCTGACAAAGCAATCATTTGATTAGAAGCTTTTCACGGATTCCATACATTGCTGATGTCATGTGCGACCAATGCTTATCTCTGACCTTGGAAGGCAACATTTACCTGTTTTTGCATTTCGCGGGGAGCAAGCAGCAATGTGTAAAATTCTAATTTTCTTACAGACGTTCAAAAAACCATCTTTTTGCACATGCTACCTATATATATGCACCTTCTATATTAATAACGGATTTGCTCTCATTGCAAGTACCTGATAAGGCCATTTGTGAACTTGCCAAGTGCTCGATATTCTTCAGAAAACAGTCCTTACTTTACAGTGTAGGTCCTCTTCCTTGCGAAACGGTTCCCCTTAAACAAAATCAAACGTCTCCCATTATAAGCAATTTATATAAGGCCTCCGTCCTTTGTCCATAAAAAATGGCAGGCCTATTCTTCTTCCTGCTTTCTAGCTTCTATCCCTTGTCTTCTAAGATGTTTACAGAAGTAGGTTTTGAGTGATTCTCTTTTGCTATGCATTTAGACTTGTTCCATCATTTAGGGGCATATTTACAAGGGCATGGTGCCACCGGAGCGTCACTTTTTTTGACACTACGGTGGCGCTAAGCCACTTTGAGTGGCTTAAGGCTGCATTGTAAATATCGTGCCCTTTCATGTAGTTTTCTGCATCAAAGGGACGTGCAATGGCTGTTGCTGTGGGCGTTCCACTGCAACACGCAATGCTGCCCCAGATTTACAAGGATGTGTAAATTTGAGGCAGCTCCGAAAACTAATGCCATTGAAAAGCAGGTGTTAGAGTTGTGCAACGAGGAGGAATAATTTTTTTTCTCCCCGTTTTTTGCTCTTTCTATGTGCACTGCATACCGCAGTAATCATAGAAGGAGCAAATCACCTTTAATGATTGTTTATGTGCAGGAAGGTGTCCATTTCTGCACAAAAACAATCATGCCTTCAATGCGGGCACCCTTGCACCATGGCGTAAGGGTGTCTGCATTGGCACTCGGCAGCTTTTTTAGAACCACACAAGGAAAAACACAGTGGTACATCATACTTTTGTGAATACGGTACATTCCTGCACTTTTGAAATGGCGCAGCGCTTCTAAATTGCTTGCAGCGCTGCGCTGCATCATTTTTTTAAAACATTTTATTTTTATTTTGTTCTTACATTTGCACAGTTAACACATTACAGCGTACTTCATCAAATATATTCAAATCCATTTAACAGTACTTTTCCTAGCGGCTTAAATCAATCAACTTATATAATAAATTCATGATAATATTACTTCATATTACTTCATACCCTAAATTTCATTCAACTAATGCAATACATTTCGTTTCAACCCATATATTATCTTCATCAAAGCCTCCTTCCCCCTGTTCACGATAACCCCAAGCCCTCTCTCCATCTTCTGACCGGGTCCCAAATTCTTAAACCTAAGCGCTTTCCTTTCCTGCCTTTTAACGCGTACATGTTCTTTTCCAGATTATACGTTGCCAAAGGTTAGCCAACCAAACATGCATTACTGGCGGGTACTTATCTAACCAAGCTCTGGCAATGCAAAGTCTATAAACTGCCATAGCTACAAAAATAAATTTGCAATAAATAGTGCTGCCATCTACGACTAGCCCTAATAATATTTGGGGTGGGTTTAAAGTGATTTTGATACCTAAAGAAGAATCCAAAAAGTTCTCGATATCTTTCAATAAGGTATGCAACTGTGGACATACAGCAAATATGTGTATCAAATCAGCATCAGTCGAGCTGCACCTTGGACATGTAATACCTGTACTACCTCCCCACTTTGCTATCTTCGCAGGTGTAAAATACAACGAGTACAAGGTTTTGTATTGTTGAGACTGTAGTGGTGCTGAGCATAATAGAGTGTGTCCTAGATCCAGTGACTCTTGAAACCAGCTAGCTTCCCCGCTCAATTTCACTGCCCACTTGGCGCTATGTTTGTCTAAATCATCTGGTTTTGCAGCTGCAAGGGATGCATAAAAGCTTCGGATAGTGCAGTCTCTGCCTAATCTTATCTTCTCCATAATTTCTACCTTACTGAAGCCCGCTGACCCCCCCTGCTAACCCACAAGAAAACTTCTTATTTGCAAAAATTTTAAAAAATCCTTCCTATCCAAACCATATTTACACGTTAAATCTGAGAATTCCATCACACCCTCCATATTCCTTATATCCCCAATTTTGATTATCCCCTTATCTGCCCACCCCGCCATTGTCGTATCCCCAAAAATCTGTGATGGAATAGAAACATTTTTATACATCCTAGTGTAATAATTATATCGGCCAATTCCAAGCTTCTTCATAACAGCACTCCAGACCTTAACTGCGGCTTGGACTGTTTTGAACCGTGTCCTTTTAAAATATCCAAAGTCGGTACAATTAAGGAAGCAGTTATCCACCTCTGGCCCCAACACCACAGAGTATATCCTAGCTGAATCATTAGTGGTTATCTGAACTAATCCTCCCGCTCCAATTAGACTCCTCATGTGCTGCAATACAGCTGCCCAATAGTATAGCTTAAAATCGGGCGCCCCCCACCCTCCTCTGTCTCTCGATAGTGACGTAAATCTATAGGCCCTGCGTGTCTTGCCGTGAGCCCAGATGAACCTATTCAACATATTCTCTAATTCATTAAACCATTTTGCCTCGAAAAACAGAGGTACTGCCCTAAAGAAATATAGAAATTTGGGCAGTACCAGCATTTTTATGACATTAGTACATCCCACTAGTGAGAGATGTTGATTGTTCATTCGTTCTAACTCTGTTTTTACCCTAATCATCATGGGTGCAAGATTCTTCTGGACTACTAAATCTAGATCAGCTGGTATTGCCACCCCTAAATATATTGCTGAATCCACCACCCTTAGATCATTACAAGTGACATATTGGTTACAAACAATTTGTGTCTTAGAATTATTTAGGCTATATCCCGCCACCTGTCCAAATTTGTATGTCTCAGTCTCAATCTCCCTTATCGCCTTGGTGGAGTTTGATGTCAAAATGGCCACATCATCTGCATAAGCCAACGTCTTTGCCTCATAGCCATTCACCCTTATAGATGGGATCTTGTAATTACCCTCCAGCTTGCGTATCAATGGATCTAAATAAAGAGCAAATAGGAGTGGAGATGACGGTCACCCCTGCCTGGTCCCGCTTCTAATGTTAACTGATGCTGAATATCCCCTATTAACTCTAATCCTTCCTGATGGATTTTTATAGAGTGTCTGCATTGCTGTTATAAAACCTTTCCCGATACCACACCACCTTAGCATGTGCCAGAGATAGTCCTAGGAGACCCTATAAAACGCCTTCTCGGCATCCAAAAAAAGCTCCGCCGTAGGGTCTCCCAGGATTCCTGCCGCATCAAACATTGTAATTACCTGTCTAATGTGTTGTGTGGTACTTTTACCAGGGATAAACCAATGCTGGGTGTGACTTACTAACCCCTCTATTACATCCGCTAACCTTCTCACCAGTATCTTGGAATACAGTTTTGTATCTGCGTTCATTAAAGTAATGGGTCTATACGACCCCGGCAGCGTTGGTAATTTGCCTTTTTTTAGGATAACGATAATATCCGCTTCCCCCCAAGATTCGGGTATAATTTCCCCCCTCTGTGCTCTGAGCATGACATTGAACATATCTTGGCCTATTACTTTATGAAACACTTTGTAGAACTCGATCGGGAGTTGATCCGGATCCGCTGCTTTGCCTGAGGGTAATATCTTCAGCGCCATGAGGAATTCCTCTATACTAAAGGGTGAATCCAGCATCTCCTTTTCCTCCATAGTTGTTCTTGGAGGGATAATATCTCTAAGATAACGTTCTACTTCTCTTAGAGTACCTGTTCTCCCCCCAGCGTACAGTTCTTCATAAAATTGTCTGAAAACCTCCCTAATATTAGCTGCTTCAGAAACCAGGTTCCCACTCCCATCCCTAATCTCTGAGATATCCGAAGCTGCTAATCTTTGCCTAGTACGAACTGCTAATAAGTGTCCCACCTTTTCACTTAGTTCGTATGCAGTTTCCCTCTTAGTTAAGTAATTTTCAGCTGCTTTTTTCGAGATATTCTCTTCGGCTTCAGCTCTAAGAGCAATAATTTTAAGGCGGTGCTCTTCAATTGGTGCCTTCAATCGTAAATTTCTTGCTAATTCTTCCTCTTCGTTCAACAAACTATGATAAACTTCTCTGATTTTATCTCTTATCTTTTTCTGGTTGCATAGTACATAGATCATTGTCTCCCCCCTAACCCCGGCCTTAAAAGCATCCCAGACTACTCCCGAGGGGGCTGTATCTCTATTGATATCCCAGTACATCCTAATCCATTCTGTCATATGAACCCGATATGCTTCATCCTTTAGCAGAGCTCTATCAAACGACCATTGTATATCCTTCCGCTGTATCTGGCCTATTCTCATGGTTAAAACCAGAGGGCTGTGATCTGATACAATTCTGGGCTGTTTCTCGATTTGTGCCACCACCAGCAGGGGGGTGGATATTACAAAATAATCCAACTTGACCAAGACCTTATGGGGCGCTGAATAATATGTGCTACCATCCAAACCAGGTCTCAACTTAACCCACGGATCTGTTAAAGAGTTGTGTGAGACCACATCAGTGAGTGCCCTATATACTCTCCTCTTTCTACCTAGATACTGTCCTCCCCTCTGCAAGAACGAACTGCTGGGATCGTGAATATTAAAATCTCCGCAACACATAATTGGTTCAGGCCACAAAGCCAGTTCTGTATCTAAGTATTGAAATATCTCTTGGTCGTCCTCTGTGGAGCCATACACGGACACTACAGTACATTTCTCTCCTTTAAATTTTATTTCCAAAATTACCCACCTACCCCATTGATCCTCCTTTTTTATCACCACTGTCTCCCTTAGTCTCCCTAGTACTGCCACTCCCCTGTGTTTAGTAGTTTGCTTGGTTCTTGCCAGAACATCAAACCCTAATTGATCGAGAGGGTACCCCTTGGAATCTTCTACATGCATCTCCTGGAGGCATACCAGATCTACCCGTAGTATTCTAAATAAAGCCGCCACCTTCAGCCTCTTTCCAGCATCGTTAAGACCACATACATTAATATTAGCTATCCTACAACTCATTAAAATACCTGGAAGGGTTTGCCCATCCTATTGTACTGATTATGTATCTGGGGTAAAACAACGGTCCCCCAGCAAAATTCCCGCCTTCTGTGTTGATTGTGTTGGTTGTGTTGGTTGTATTCCTTGTGCGCTATAATGTGCCACTCTGTGCTGTCTCAGATATCCTACACCTTTTTTTTGCCTTTTTTCTCCCCTTTTTCCCCCTAATGCCCCCATCCCTCCCCACCTGTCGCCATCTCCCCCCCTCCCCCCGTTTACTGGAAAATAGGTCTGAAACACCTATGTGTAGCCGCTCTGATTTGTGGTGATCGCTCCCCTCTCCCCCTCCACCCAGACTTTACCTATATCTCATGTGCCCCCTTTACCCCCCACCATCAAGTTACATATCCTACCTTTCTTAGCAAAGTGAACTGACTGCCTTACGTGGAATGCCCCATCTTTTCACAACCTCTTGCCTTATTACGCATAGTTCATAGGGTGCTCCATAATGCCTCAGCCACCTTTTTGACTCTTAATTTCCTCCAAGAATTGTTGAGCCTTAATCTCGGATAAGAAAATTCTTGTTCTCCCCTTTATAGCTATCTTCAGTCTAGCCGAGAACAGCAAAAATGCCTCTGTGCCTAAAGACTGGAAGGGCTTGATAAGTTGCCTGAGCCGCCATCTCCGCTCGACGGTAACATGGCAAAAATCGGGTCTAGCGAAGAAGGTGGTTCCCTCAAATGTTCTTTTTTTGTCCGGTCTGGCCTTATTCACTATTTCCTCTCTAAGTAGGTAATTTCCTACGTATATCAGAATATCCCTGGGCATTGCAGGTTGTCCTGTCTGGCCTCCCTGATCTTTCCTGACGAAAAAGGGGAATTTGTGTGCCCGTTGAATTTCCTTTTCCCAATCCCACTCAGACTCCGGGAAGGCACCTTTTAACAGATTAATCATAATTCGCATAATGTCTTCCCCTTCAGCCCCTTCTGCCACCCCCAAAATGCGAATGTTATTCCTCCTCTGTCGATTTTCAAAACCCTCCATCTTCAACTGTAGGTCACTTGTCAGCTTCTCTTGTTCCCCCTTAAAGTCTTGCCAAGCCACCACCTCGTCCTCAAGTTTCCCAGTTCTCTCCTCCACCTCGGTGACCCTTTCAGCTAGTCCTTCATATAGTTTATTAATTTTCCTGAAAGAGCTCTGGATTTTTTTTGAGGATTGTCTTGCCCTACGGCTTTCTGTTCTTGCTTACCCTTGCATTTGTTTGAGGGTATTGAAAATCATTTCCAACGGGGCCTGACTCTGCAGGGGGGTAGGAGTGTTTGCATCATCGGGGGATTTATTGTCCTCCGGGTAAGTCTGCGAGGTGGCAGAATAATCCCATGTTAATTTCTCTCTCGCTGCAGACAATCCTGTATCCGTGCCACGCTTTTTCCCCTTAGGACACTTCTTTTTCTGTGTGCTCTCTTTCCTAAAAGTGCTTGACCCAGAGTCCGACTCATCATCCTCCTCCTCACCCCCTTCTGAATCATCTTCGCTTGTTTGGGTAGTGTCAGTGTCCTCATCCACTGAGTAAAAAAGATCGCCTTCCAATGATCCACCTTCCTTCCTCTCCGCAACCATCGAAGGGCCTTCCTCTAGCTGCCAAACTGGTATTGCTCCCCCAGCTACTCCCAGCCTTTTTCCCCATCTCAGCCTCTACCTGCATTAGTGCCTCCAACATATCTGCACTTCCCGCAGTCCCGCTGATCATGGGTGTAGACATCCCTTGACACAGAGAACTTTTTTGAGGGTCCCCAGGATGCTTCACTGTGGAGCCTAACCCCAGAGCAGCCATGGACGTACTGCCGGCTCCATTATCGACCCTTCTGTCTGCTGAATCCTGGGATTTCCTAGCAACTGCTCACTCCATGCCGGGAGCATCTACCGGTGCGTCCTCGAGGACGTTCCTGTTTCCTACCTGCGCTTCATTCGGCTGGTTGATTGTCCTAGGACTGAAAGACTCCAGCAAGGTAGGCTGCCTCAGGGCCGCTCTTTCCCTTTGCCCAGCCCGCACAGCCCGCTTTTCTGCGACTCTGATAGATCCACCGCACTGACGCTTGTCCCGTCCTGCTCGAGCGGCTCAACCCTTGCCGGGTTCGCTGAATTCCCCGCGAACGCCGGCTTCGGGCGGCTTTCTGCTTTCTTTCCCTTTTTGAGCTGGGGGAGCAGTTTTTTTAACAGCGCCAGGTCCTCGCTGCTGTGCGCCAGGAGCCCCCATCCCAATCCCAGTCCCTGTATTGGTATTCTTTTTTATGTTTGCATTTGCAGCGCTTCCAGCTTGTTGTCTCGCAGTGCCGTACCGGCCGCCTTCTCATTTTCCTTATGTTTATCCATTTTAGCCTGCCTCGCCGACATACTCTCGATCTGTTTCCGAGCCTCTGTTAACAGGCTTTGTAGTTTTTGCCAGAGCCAGCCAACTCTATCTTTACTTGTCGGGTGAGCTTCCCAAACACTGTCCCACTTCGTGTGGACCCAAGCAGCCAACTCCATAGGTGCGGGACGGTAAAGGGGTAGAAATGCCTTTTCACTCCATTAATCTGGGTAGCATGAGAGAGAGGTGGTCAGGAGCGACTTCTCACCACAACCTCCCGGCGGCCATCTTGCCTCCACCTCCAAAGGGATGGCACCGCGCTGCATCATTTCTTTGTAAATATGCCCCTTAGTCTTTCCCACCTTGGTGAGTGGCTCTGGGTAAACTGACGCAGGAGAGCTTGTTCTCCGCTGCTACCCTTGTTATATGTAACCTCATTCTACATGAGATGGCTCTTGGTGTGTGAAGCCCCAGGTGGAGCATGCTGCCATAGATGTTAACGTGCATCATAGAGCCCTGGACGCTTTGGCTCTACTCGTGCACTAAGTACACGTAAGCAGATAAGACACTGGCACAAAATGGCTCAGACATTAGTAGTTCTTATAATAGCACTCATAGACACTGATATATTCTGCACTAATATCAGGAGAACCTTTGCTCCACTGTTCACATAATACTTAAAGCGTGGCCTGGAGGTAGTTAGCAGCTCTGTACGAATGCCACTCTAATACCTTTGCAGAGCCCATCTTGCAGCCATGTGGCCCTTATTGACACTGGGAGTGATTTCACATTCACTTCTCCAGACCCATAGTCCTTATGGTTCTAGAAGAGGCTCCTGGACAGCCGTTGGCTCTGGGCATGCTGCTGGTACCGTGGAAAAAATTATTGGTGTAGATTCTGGTAAGACAGCCTTTCTTTTCAGATGCATTAAATACCACATGGCATGCTGTTCTGCCCACCTTTATGTAGCTTGCCTCATCTCCTGGACTCGTGTCAAGGCCTGGCCACTCACAATCTTCAACTCCAGTCTGGGCTTGGGAGGCCTCGTGCTGAATTTTGTTACATTCTTCGAGTGTTTGGCTGCGATATCCATAGCATTGGGCATGGCACTGCTTTGCAGGCATAGAACAGACAACAGTCATGGACCATCTCCATATTCTGTCTCACTTCATGTTATCTTATGTTGTGTTGCATTTGTCACCACGGGCCCCTAGGTGGAGCAAGCCCTCCTCTCTTTTTGGTTTTGGCAGAAGTTGTGCCCCTCCCCAGATCATGAACGACAGCTAAAACTGCGACTGTGGTACCCCTCGATGACACTTCCCATGGTGTCCTGAGATGAAGAGGCTCTGCCTTTGTCCCCCACCCTTTAGTTGTGAAGGGGATGTCTCACTCTGCAAAGGTCATCATGACTTGTGTAGCAATTATTCTCTTTTGGGCGGAGAAGCTGTTTTTTGTGTTAATTTGTTGTATGACTTAATTATTCATAATCCGAAAGTGCAAATGGTTTTACATTAATGAACGCAAACACCAAAATGTTCGAGAACAGGCCATTACTCTGCAATTACTATTGATTTACCTGCCATTAAGTTAAGCCTTAGGTAATCATGAACTTTCTTTCTGTGAGTATGGCATTTGCAAATGGAGGGTGCATGCCTCCGAAGAAAATAGGGAGAGGCCACCCATGGTGTTAATTCAACCCCCATTTAATTGTTTCGAGTATGGTTCTGAAAATAACTAAGCTTTGTCACCAAAGCAGGACCCTCAAGAGTGCACATCACTGGCTGCATGTAGGCACTTGTCACGATAATGCACATCGTGAAAAGGGCAACAATGAACAACCTTCCTAGGAGAGGAAAACTCTTCACCAAACTATTTGATTTCATTCTCGAACTTCAAGGATTGACAATGCTACAATGCTGATTGACAGTGGACTGTTGCCAAAATGCAAAAACTTGAAATTATTGCTTACTGAGCACTTCTTTGGAGACAGACTGATGTGAACCCAACTGCTATATGTGCTTCCACAACACGAAGCTGAGTGATGTCATCAATGATGTCATTTTAGATGTCTTCAATGATTGCATCTATGGTGAAAGTTAATATGTCTTGAGTGATGTCATATTTGAGGTCCTACACAGTGCATGACTAGAGTGTAAGTTACAGTTAGTTTGCTAAATTATAAAAGATGAATTTCAGTTGTTTTGAAATATTTTTAAACAATCGCTCTTATATCATTTCAACCCCTAACTATAACATCACTTTAACAATTTTTTTTAGTTAATATATATATATACATAAGATTAAGGAAGTGTGTGGCGGGAGGAGTGTGAACGGAGCTAGTGCTGTGGACTCCGACCACTGGCCTAGCACACAAACAGATGACAGCCAATTGAGCGAGGAGGCTGCCCCATCCCCCCTGACACTCAGTTGGGCCGCAATGATGGGGGAGAACTTAGTGCAGTTCCTGCCACATTAGCTAGGGTCTATCAGGTTGTCCACCCTTCACCCTACACTAAGTATGGGCGGAAAATCCGTTCCGCTCGCGGATTTTGCGGATTTTCGGTAAATTCGCAATCCGCGAGATTCGCGAATTTCCCGCAAAATCCGCAAATCCGCGAGCAGCGGATTTTATGGCTTGCTCGCACTGTTCGCGTGAGTTCGCGGCTTCCCAGTTCAACTTCGCGCCCCGCGAATAAGCGCTAAATTGCAGAAATACAATCTTAGCAAAACTGAAACTACTTTCCAGGTTCAAAAATTCAAGCTCATCATTAGTAGCCATTTCCTGTAGTGCTTCCTGAGGGGCCCCTCCAGAGTTCAGTTGCCTACTTGCAACTATTATGTGACCCTGCTCTGACCCTCAGAATAGTTACACATATGCCGCAAAGGTCCTGAATTACAGCTAAGGGAGACAAGCAGGAGCCAGGCTGGCAGTTCAAATCTAGTGACACATTAATCAGCCCCTAATTCATTATTGTCAGTTGGGGCAGGGCAGGTGTTGTAACTAATTTTGCAACAATGAAAGCACTTAGAAAGTGCAAAAGATAACTAATCAGGAAGCACTAAGGAAGCAGGTGCCAGCTAAAAAAATATTCTGTGACACATTAATCAGCCCCAAATTAATTCAGGTCACTTGAGGCAGGGAAGGTGTGCTTTGCTTTGCCACAATAATGTACACTGGACAACCAGAGGGTGCTGTGATGAAACAGAGGGTGGCATGGGTGAGCCAGAGGGTGGCATGAGTGAACCAGAGAGTGGCAGTGGTGACAGAGGGTGGTAGTGATGAAGAAGAGTGTCCCAAACAGGCTGGACACGTAGAAACAACAAGTTCGCAAAACTTGCGACCCGACAGGTAAGTTCGCGTTTGCGAAATTGTACAAAAACCTTCGCGAACTGACAGAAACCCGCGTGAACACAAAAAAAATCCGCAAATTTGCAAGAATTCACAGATTTTGCGGATTGCGAGTTCGCAAATCCGCAAAATTCACGAACGCGAGATTCGCAAAATTCGCCCATGCTTACCCTACACCAACTCCCTGGAGACAGCAACAGGGGTGGGACCTAAGAGTAATGAACTACGGACTCTATCATGGAATCTAGCTGGACTCAAAAGCAAACTTATATGTCCAGACTGGGGGTCTTTTGTGGACAACCAGGACATTTACCTATTTCAAGAGACCTGGGCCTGCGAAGACCTCCAAAGGGTAGGCTTTGCGCCATTTAACATGGTGGCTACTAAGGGGGCGCCCGTTAGGCGGACTTACGAACTGGGTAGGCACGAATCTTGGATGCAGAGCAGTTGATAACTCCCACCAACGATATTCAATGTGTTCTGCTGTAATTCCCTGGCAAGATAAAAATTGCCCTAATTAATGTCTATTCAAGACCTGTGACTAATAGACTAAAATCCGCCACCGTAGACCATCTACCATCTAGTGCGTTACATTTCAACCCTGGACCCAGTGAGCCTGATTCACAGAATGAACTTAAGACTCAATCCTAAACTTACTACTGTTTTGGTATTCACAGAATGCACTTACTACTTTTGGCATTCACAGAATGAACTTACTACTTTTGGTATTCACAGAAGTTAGGATTTTGTCTTAAGTCTGTCTTAAGTCTGTCTTAAGTCAGTCTTAAGTCTGTCTTAAGACAAACTTAAGACAAAATCCTAACTTCTGTGAATGCCAAAAGTAGTAACTGCATTCTGTGAATACCAAAATAGTAGTAAGTTTAGGATTGAGTCTTAAGTTCATTCTGTGAATCGGGCCCAGTGACCTTGTTGATCATAGGAGGCGATTTTAATTGCCAATTCAAGCCACTAACTGACCATTCCCCTGAGGCTCCCTCGGAAGAAGACCTATACTGGTCAATTCCTGATCCGCAGATCACTCCAATAAAAGTATGATCCCCTCTGGCCCTTAGCCGAAATCCGAGAGAGATAAGCACGAGACATACGGGATATAGACCCTGTAATTAGGATACCGAACTAAATGCTGCATAATTGACAACGGAAGCGAAGTGTATGATACTTTTGCAGCGAGATATAGACCCTGCAAGTAAAATACCAAATTATTGTCGTATAACTTACAAATGTGGGAGTGAAGAACTGGAGAGATACAGTTATTTTTCTTGATAAATATCCCCTGGAAGGGATTCGATATAGATGGAAACCTTATTGTGATTTAGTCCTGAGGAAGTTGTTTTGGCATGAGATAGATGCCCAACGAAACATGTGTTGGCTGCAGTGAATGTTTTTTTGAATATTGAACTTTGAAGCTTGGATTGAACTTTGATTGAATATTGAACTTGGAAATCTGGATTGAACTTTGAAATCTGGAATAAAAATAAAAATACGGATCATCGTACTACAAGACTCTGGTGTCTGACTAGCTATTGGACGAGATTTTGGACTCTACATGAACTTTGATAAATATTGTATCTGATGTTAGAAAATATCGCATTTTGATGTTAGATTGCTCGGCAGGAATATTGATACAGTTTCACATCCTGTACTTTGTTCAGGATAATTAGGGAAGTTGGTTAACCTTCCTTTCCAGCCTAGTAGCAATCGTTTAAGATAAGTTGGCTCTTTACTTTTAGCAATACTCTCAGCTGTGCGCCCTCTACCCTGTTACCTATCTTTTTGTTTGTTTCTAATTGATTACATCATGGTGGAACTAGAACCGTGGAAAAAGTTCTAGATTTCTACGTACAGCAGAGGCAGGATAGTGATCACAACGCCTTGATTGTAATCCTGAAGCTGGGGAATCTTGGCGTACCAACTACCCGTTCATACCCAGTAACCGGGTCTAGTGCTCTAAAGACTACCAACAATAGAAGGAAGGTTAGGTGGAGCTGTATCCAACACTCTACCCCCAAATTGGCTAAAGTTTACGAGCTTGCAATACCTTTGATAGCCAGAATGTGGGAGGCGGGACAAGTGGAGGCATTTGCAGGGGATAGAGACAAGGCCAAAAAAATTCACGAGGAGTTAAATGTAAACCTGACTGATGTATTCTATCTGGAAACATCAAAGAGGGAAACAAACCAACCTAAATTCTCCTGGTATAACAGCAAGTGCCGTAAAGCAAAACAGGAGCTTGTGCAAGCGGTGAAGGCTAAAGACAGGCCAATCATCAAACTAGCCAGAGTCAAGTACAGGAAGATTATGCAGCAGGAAAAAAAAGGATGGGAGACAGAGAGGTAATATGCCCTCAGGATTGCCCTGAAGAACAGTGATTTGATATTGTTTTGCAGGCTAGTGAGCTCCGGAGAGGGGGAGGGACATACGGCTATAGAGTCAAACATAGCGCCCGAAGTTTGGGAGTCACACTTCTGGTCCCTGTATGACTGTGACGTTGAAGATCCCACAAGCCCAGATATCTTGAGTAAAACCTTAGAGCATTGTCAGGAAGGGGGGCTGGGATAATATTGACGGAGGTTGGAAATGCTATTAACAGCTTACACCGTAACAAATCCCCTGGTCTTGATAAACTCCCAGGGAATCTCTTTCGTGAGGAAACCAACATTTTGGCCCCATACTTTTGTGCCCTATACAATGCTATTCTGAAGGGCATGAATTCCCCTGATACTTGGAATGGCGCTGAGATAGTACCCATATTTAAAAAGGGCTGCCCTCTTCTACCCTCTAACTATAGACCCATCAGCTTAATTGACAGCACTCAAAAACTGATGGGCAGGGTTCTATTGGCCCATTTACAGGGGTGGATGGAGGAGCAGGAGATTCTGAGTCGCTACCAGATCAAACATGTCAACGTGGACCAGATATTTAGATTAGAGCTACTTTTCTGGAAAACGGTGAAGATGGAGGGTGGCAGCCTCCATCTTATATTTGTTGATCTGAAGTCGGCCTTCAATCTTGTACCGAGGAAGAAGCTTTGGGAAGTGCTTAGCGATCTTGGGATTCCTCCTTATCTCCTCAATGTGTTAGTGAGGTTACACACTTACAACTACGCACAAATCAGATGTGGGAAATATGGGGAACTCTCTTCACGCTTTCCTGTCAAAAAGGGGGTGAGAGAGGGATGCGATTTAGCTCCACTCTATTCTGTCTCTCTATCAATGGCCTTATTGCTTTTTTAAACAACATAAAATACACTGATGCCCCAAAGCTAGCCAAGAGGAAGATACCCGCGTTTATGTTCGCAGACAATACTTTGTTATTATCCAAGTCACCTCTAGGTATACAAAATATCCTGGACGGGTTTGTACAGTTTTACAATATGGGAGGTTTTGAGATTAGTTTATCCAAGACCAAATTTATGATCTTCAACCATCCCAAGAGCACACACCCAAACCCCTCTCTCAATGGTATCCCCCTGATAAAGTGAGGATATTCGATTATCTGGGTATCACATTGTCTGAGCAATTTGGGGGGGGGCCCACAGATGGCCAAAGCAAGACTTAGGCTAACCCAGAAAACAGGTGGGATCATGAAACTGTTTAGAACATCTGCAAAGAAGCCAGCAGCTCCTGTGGTGGAGATATTTAAGGCCCAAGCAAGAGGGGCTACACTATATGGGGTGGAGCTTTGGGGGCATAGTTCTACCTCAGACCTCGTCAAGCTGGGAAAAAATGTCATGAGACAGCTTATAGGCCTTCCACCCGGCACCCCATTAGTTCATCTCCAGATGGACTTATGCATGAGGCCAATTGATGAAGAGTTTGCCCTTGGGCCTCTGACTTTTTGGCACCGGATATGGGTAACTCCAGAGCTATCCTCCTAGAAAGTCGAGTAAAAGGTGCTCCTCCCCAGACTAAATCTCAGTAAAATACTGTGGCTGGCCCAGATAAGGAATATCTCCACTAGGCTTGGCAGGACAGAGGTATGGCCATCTCCAGAGCTATCCTGTGCTCTGATATCTAGGTCAGACCTTGTAAAACACTACAGGCAATCCAACCTACTGTCCCTCCAGGAAAGTGCTAAAGAGGGCAGGCTGACGATGGAGTTTCTACAAATTTATTTACTTATTATTTTTAAGTTTTATAAAGCGCATTGCTGCCCCAGTGAGGGGGCGCCCCAGCGCTACATAAGCAAGGGCTGAGATCACTCGAAAGAAGAAGAGAGTCAAAGCTGGATAGAGCCAGGTCTTTAACGCCTTTTGAAAGGCCAGATAGTTCTGATGGGGATTGGAAGAGAATTCCAAAGGCGCGCTGCCTGAACTTTAAAGGAGAGACCGCCTTCTCTGTGAAAACGGGGGGGTATAAACCGAGCCCAAATTGGCCGATCGCAAAGGGCGATTCAGTACATATTGGACCAGCAGATCCGCTATAATCGGCGGTCCTTGACGAGTCAAGCTTTTATGGGCCACACATGGAGACATAAAAAGAATTCTTTTCACTATCAGCAGCCAGTGCAGCTTAGGCAGAAGGTGCGCCACCGAACATGATTTAGGCAGAGCTGCTGCATTCTGGATTCTTTGAAGACGAGCAATACAGGATTTGTTGGCGCCTACATAGAGGGAGTAACCATAGTCCAGCCTTGGGGGCGGAGCTAGCCGGCGTCGATGGCGGATGCGTGAGCTCTCGGCTCCTCGCCTAAGCCCCGGAATAATCCTGATAAACTATCCTAAACCGTGTCCTATATGCCATAGCGGGCGCTCCTACACCCGCTGGCACCCCTAGATTCTATTGGGGACCTCTTTGGATATTTGCTGGCGAGCCTCTCCAAGTTGTTTGAGAGGCGTCTCCTCGCGACCCGGCCGAGGGGGACTGGGCCTGAAGCTGCGCACTATCCTGGAGAGGTGGCCGGGCGACGTCGCCTGACGTGCAGCCTCAGAGACGGGAGAGGACGGGCTGATCACCGACCCGACCAACACCTGGACTTTTCCACTGCCGGAGCTTCCTCCCCCCCCTTTTTTGGTCTGCGATTGCCCCACAGCGGAACGACTTGTCCTCCCGAGTGGAGGGTCACCGACTGAGAGGACACAGAGCGCCCGAACCACGAGGTGGTGCGATCGCCATATCGATGTGATCACTGGTCCGGATCTCCACGGCAGCGACCGGATATCCCCGCTCCCTCACGCCTCGGTGGTGCACTGTGATGGCATTGTAGCCCTAACAATGCCCTGTGTCTAGCGAGTGTGGGTTTTGCCGAAGAGATCTGAGGCGGTTCGTCCGCCATTACGGACGCCATCTTAGCCGCATCGGGCCTCTGGCTCAGACTTGGTATCTAGTGGCAGTGGATAGCTGGCTGGAGTATCCCCTGCATAGCCCCTGTGGCCTGCAGATTGCGAGACGCCTCTTTGTTCTGGGTCCCTCTGCAACAGGGGCAGAAGATGGGAAAAAACAACGAAGCCCAGGCGAAGCTCTCCTTTGAACGACGCAGACCGAAAGGGCCTGATGCGACGGCCCCGGAGTCATCCCCGAAGGGTGCCGATGCGAACGTCCCAGCATCCACGGAGCTCAGGGACATGTTGGCTGCCATGGAAAAGGGCATCCAAGACAGCATTGCGTCTGTGGGCACTAAGATAGACGCTTTGTCCTACCGCATGGACCGCATGGCGGAGCGAGTGGACAAACACGCGGAGCGCCTGGACATGGCGGAACGTCGACTCACTGAAGCAGAAGAAGCCCAGACCGAGTGGGACAAAGATAAAAAGCAGTTTGATAGACTGCTGCAAGTAATCCGTGATAAAACTGAGGACTTGGAGGCGCGCTCACGCAGATCCAACATTCGTATTACAGGAGTGGCGGAAACAACGCAGACAGGGAAGATGGAACTCTTTGTAGAAAAATTGTTAAAACTGCTGCTCGGGGAGGAGGCCTTTTCCCCCCTGTTCATAGTGGAACGGGCCCACCGCACGTTGGGCCCCCAACCGCAGCCGGGCGCGCCACCTCGCCCCATCATCGCGAAGCTCCTTAACTACCGCGATAGAGATACTGCTTTGCGCTTGGCGAGGGAGAAGGGCAAGCTTCAACATGAGGGTATGGACATCTCCCTCTACCCGGACTTTACGGCCAAAGTGCAGGAGGAGAGACGACAGTTCGCGCCGTATAAAAAACAACTGCGCACTCTGGGCCTTGACTATGCGATGCTGTACCCTGCCAAGCTTCGCATCAACACAGGAGGGCGATCGTATTTCTTTACGAATCCGAAAGAACTCCAGAAATCCCTAAAGACATGGTCACGGGAGCGAAAGGAGGCCAGGCATGGCCAGGAAGAAGACGACGCTGGCTCAGCATCGAACCTGGAAGAACAGGATTAGAGGGCACTGCCGGGATATTTGGATCTTCTCAACGTGTGTGGGTCGCCGCAGCCTGGTACAGCTGCGCCACCCCAAGAGAGGTGGTAAGACTGGTCTACATGAGCGCTGCCGGAACTATCTGGTGTGGCGGCGGCCGCACAGCCCGGACATATGCTTTATGGACTGCCGGTGAGGAGGTCGTTTATCACTGATAGGGGGGGGATCTGAACTCTGCTGAATCGTTGGGGGGGCTGGTAGGGTTGTGGGGGGGTCGGTATACTTGCTACTCAAAGGGCACTGATCCACTAGTGGGGCAGGATCGAGGTGCCGATCTGAACTTTTCATAGAGACAGTTTGCGGTGTTGTACTATTTTGGCGCGCTTCGCCCCAGTGCCTTTGGTTGTGCGACTCTTCAGGGAGTTGGTATCGAACTGACGAATACGCTGCTTCTTGAGGGTTGATGGGGGGGATTCTTGGGACCTGTCTGACCTGGTTGGGGGTGGTTGGCTGTGGGTGGGTGGGGGTATGGGGGGTGGGACCGGGGGATTGGACTGTTGGGGGGGTTGTTGCCTTGAGCTGTTTGGGGGGTTTGTGCATACTGTGTGGACTGCTATGTGGAACTGTGCCTGTTTGGAAATGCCGACTGGCGGATTTGGGATCAAATGTACTGCTTTGTCCTGTTTTGACCATCCCTGCTGCTAATACAATTCATGAGCTCATGCAATGTCTAGTGCTGCGCTGAATGTACCCACGAGTATCCCGAACAAGCTGAACTTGATGACCTGGAATGTTCGGGGCCTGAACGATTTTCGTATACTGAGGAAGGTCCTAGGCTATCTCCATAGACATCACGTCGATCTAGCCCTGCTGCAGGAAACGCACTTGCCACTCGCCAGCAGGATGTTACAAACTAGGGGGTTGGCGGGGAATATAGTGGCTGCAGGCTTCACGACACACGCCCGGGGGGTGTTAATTTGGGCCAATCCTACTTCACAACTGAAATTGATCCTGGTACACGCAGACACGGAGAGCAGATACGTCCTGGCTAGGTGTGTGGGTAAGGGTCTGGATCTGCTGGTAGTAAATGTTTATGGCCCCAATTATGATCACCCTGAATTCTATGCGACTTTGTCTGCTCTTTGCAGGTCTCATGCTCAACCTGGGATGTTATGGGGGTGGACTTTAACTTTGTGTTTGACCCGTCCAGGGACCGCTCCGCGGGCCCTACTCGACGCCCGGTGGCTTCTGCCACACATATGAAGGCTGAGATGACTAAATTGGACCTAGTGGATGTCTGGAGAGACAAACACCCCACGAAGGGCGGCTTCACGTACTATTCGGCCTTGCACAATGTGCACACTAGGATAGATTACTGGTTAGCATCTCCCTCGGTCCTGGGTGGTATCAGCGCATGCGAGGCGCTCCCACGCACACTCTCGGACCACTCCCCCATTCTCTTACACCTCTCCACTGCCAGAAAGGGGATCCCAGCCTTCACTTGGAGGTTCCCTCCTTTCGCTCTGCTAGATGACGCCTTCAGGGGGGAGCTTGCGGAAGAGATAGAACAATATTTCAATACCAACCTCGGCTCGGTCGAAGACTTTTTTACAGTTTGGGAGGCTTTTAAAGTGTACATCAGGGGTATTGCTATATCTAAGCACTCCAGTGTGCTACGTTCCATCAGGCGGGAACTCACTGCTCTGGAGACTAGGATTGCGGAGCTGGAGGCTCGACAATTGTCGACACTTGGTAATGCAGAGGGCCCGGCGCTCACCCAACTCCTGTCCGAGTTCCAGGCTCTGGCGGATAGAGAGGTTCTTTATATGGGCAAGTATGCCACTGCCCGAGTGTATGGTGAAGGGGATAGGCCAGGTGCCTTGCTGGCTCGCATGGTTCGAGGCTCTCGACGGCCTCTCGTCGTTGAGGAGCTTCGGACCCCGGAGGGTGACGTGGTTTCGGACGAGGAGCAGGTACTAGAGACCTTTCGGCGATATTACACTGAACTATATCAGTCTAAGACGCAGGGAGTGGAGGGCGAAATGGACGACTATTTGGAACACATTGCCATGCCGTTCCTTAAGAACTCGGATAGGGAATTTTTGATGGCCCCCTTTCACCAGGACGAAATACTAGAGGCTCTCGCGAGCATGAGATCGGGGAGTGCGCCGGGTTCCGACGGACTCACGGTTTGCTTTTACAAAGCCTTCAAGGACATTCTGCTCCCGCACTTGGTTGCCCTCTTTGATGCTATCTGCGAGGATGGCGAGATGCCGCCCACCATGCGTGAGGCGTTGCTGATCACTATACCTAAGCTTGGGAAACCCCCGGACCTTTGCGGCTCGTACAGGCCGCTCAGCCTGCTGAACGTGGATGCAAAAATCTACGCCAAAGTCCTGGCCAATCGGCTGGCTTTATTGGTCCCAGAGATTGTCGCCCCGGAGCAGTCCGGATTCGTCCCATGCAGGAATTTAACTTACAACATACGCACGGTGCTGGGCACAATGCAACATGTCAAGCAGGAGAACAGCGCGCTGGCAATCTTCCTTGACATGGAAAAGGCGTTCGACTCTGTTGAGTGGCCTTTTATGGTTAGAGTACTGCGAAAGCTGGGCCTTGGAGAGCCGTTCCTGCAGAGGATTGGGGCGCTGTACCATCGGCCTTCTGCCAGACTACGGCTGGGAGACAGAGTGTCGGAGCCGGTACACATTAGTAGAGGCACTCGGCAGGGCTGCCCTCTGTCCCCGTTGCTTTATGCATTGGTCGCGGAGCCCCTCGCTTGCGCTATACGAGAGTACCACAGTCTGGAGGGTGTAAGTTTTCCCACTTACAAAATAGGGATTTCGACGTACGCGGATGACACTCTACTGTATGTCCGGAACCCGGAAGCTAACCTGACCTCGGTTCTTCGGGAGGTAGTCTGCTTTGGCTCGCTCTCGGGCTTGAGGGTGAACTGGGACAGGTCCATTGCTTTTCCTCTCACCCCGGTGACTCAACCTTTTGCTATGGAGTACCCATTTCAGTGGTCCTCTGACTCAGTCCGTTATTTGGGTATCCGACTGCATACAGATCCGGAGGTCCTGGTCAGGGACAACTACGGAGTTGCGTTCAATAAATTGGTTGATGATGTCGACGCCTGGGTCAAACTCCCGCTCTCTCTTCTGGGCAGGATCGCTCTTATGAAAATGATAGTGCTTCCCCGGTTCCTGTTCCTTTTCCTCAACATACCTGTGGTACTGTCGAGAGCATTTTTTAAACAACTTACCCAAGTCCTGATCCGTCTGGCCTGGGGTGGTAAGCAACCAAGAGTGCAGTGGACGATCCTGACTCTTCCTTGTGAGATGGGGGGCTTGGGAGCTCCAGATCTAGAGCGCTACTATCGAGTCGCGCAGGCTTCGCACCTGCACTCGTGGATCCATGGTGACGCACGCACACCGCACCTCATACTGGAGCGGTTGTTCGTGGACCCGCTCCCTCTGCCTGCCACTATTTGCCTACCCACGGATCGGTCGATAGGGCGGATGGACTCCCTTAAAGCGACCAATCATGCCTGGAACTCCCTGATGCGTTCCCGGGACTGCGCCTTTTTGTACTCCCCATTGATGCCGGTAGAATGGGCCCTCTGGCTGGACCCGTTGGGCGAGAGAGGAGTGGTCAAAGCTTTGCGTGCCCTCGGCATAGCGAGGATGGAGGACTTGTTTTCGGAGGGCACTTTGAAAACTTGGGATCAACTCACTATTACGGAGTCAGGCCCTTCCTTGCTACAGAAATTTCAATTTCACAGACTCCGCTCTGCGTTCCGAGAGGTCCTGGGCTCCACCATGGAGGAGCCTGAGGAGATCCCGGAACTGACCTATATTATCAAATCCACGTCATCTGCAAAGCTAATATCGCAGGTCAACAGGCTGGGAGTGGCGCATCAGCGCCTACAACCCTCGAAAGCTAAAGCGGCCTGGCAGGACGATTTGCAAACCCCCATAGACGACGTTATGTGGCGATACTGCTGCTCCAGCACGCGCAAGATTTCCCTGAATGGCAGGCACAGGTTGGTGCATTTCAAATTCCTACAGCGGGTGTACTATACCCCCGAACGACTGCACCGCTATGGCCTTCGCCCCACTGCGGAGTGTGAGCGTTGCCGAACATTGGTGGCGGGCTTCTTCCATTTAGCGTGGCTTTGTCCCGGTGTACAGGCATTCTGGGGGGAGGTGTTTGCTGAACTTGACCAGATCCTGGGGGAGACCTTGCCGCGCACTCCGGCGCTTGCGCTCCTTGGTTACTCTAAGCTACTGGCACCTTCTCTGCGCCGGCTAGTCGATATGGCCCTGCTGTTGGCCAGGAAGGTGGTTGCGGACTGTTGGATGCGTGGGCCCCTCCCAGCCAAAGCGAGATGGTTGCGGGACCTACAGTACTGCTGCACTCAAACAGAACTTTACAGCGACCTGTTACCACCCAGGAGTAGGCCCAAGAATTTCTGGGATCTTTACAAAGAATACCTGCATAAGGGGGGGGGGGGGTGGCGACTCTGACACTTCTGAGGTAGCTGAACTACAGGACCGGGTGTTGGAATAGTGGTTTGAACGCATGCATTTCTTTCCCCGAGGGGAGTGGGTGGGGGTGAGTTTCGGGACGGGGGGGGGGCTACACTGAGGTTCCAGATCCTGGGGCACGATTGAGGATGGCACTGGGGGAGGCAGACATTTACGGGGGGACGACACGGGACACATGGCAGGCACACCATGAGGTACACATGACTGAATGGGGTTAGCAGTTCCACTGACACACTCTGGGGGGGGATGGGGGATTAGTTGGGGTAGTTCTAAAGACCTTGTCTCAACACTGGGCCTTTTTTTGCCGCGATCGCAGTAGGGGATTGCCAGTTGACACACTGCTCCAATAAGCTGCCTTTGGAGAAACATTGCACTTGGCTAAACTGGAATAACGACACATAATTATGCCGCCGGGCCCCCGGGATGCCGGCTAAAAGGCTGTGTACGGTTCTTCTCGATCATCGCTCGCATGTTCTTTGTAAAGTGTGATACGGTGCAATGTGAAGATGTACAGTCTTGGTGGCGTCAATGGCTTTGCTTTCAATAAAGGTCTTTTAATTAAAAAAAAAAAAAAAAAAAAACATAGTCCAGCCTTGACAAAATTGTGGGCTGAAGGATGGTTTGGCGGACTTTTGGTGAGAAATAGCCAAGTAAAGGTCTTAACCCTCTTAGGAGACCAAAGCAAGATCCTGCTAGGGCTTTGGATTGCGCATCGAATGAAAGTTCACTGTCAATCCAGAAACCAAGATTCTTTACTGCCTTCTTTGGCAAGGGCACAGGTTTAAGTTTGTCAGGCCACCACTGTCTCTCCCCATCACAAGAATTTCTGACTTGGCAGTATTCAGCTGTAGACAATATGCTGCCATCCAGTCAGAAATGGCTACTAGGTCCTCTTTACATTACCACAGCGACTGCCATCTATGGAGTTACCAAGAGCTGCGTACCAGAGCATGCATGCCAGCAGACCTGGTTCAGGCAGGAGACATCCATTTTTTAAGCCCCAAATTATTTTTTTAACTGTCTGCTGAATAGAATTTCCTTTGCCTGAATGTACCAAAAGGAGGAAAATAAAGCCCCCCTTTTTATTCTCTATCACAATCTCCTTCTTTTTATTTAAAAATGTAGGCATGTATGTGTGAGAGTCAGCTGTACAGTGCAAGGCCCTGCCATAAGGGCTTACTGAAGGTGTCCCTGCTCTCTCAGCCTTCACTAGAAGATGGATGAATGGAGGGACAGCTCCACTCTACGTGTCCTTACTGGCTGGTATTAGACCCGAAGACAGCCCTACTCTGCAGGCCCTTTTTTTGTTGTTGCGGTTTAATATAGCACAAACTCGACACAAAGGTATCAGAGCCCTTCACATGAGCAATAGTTGCAGTACCGAAAGACACATTCATTTTTAGGCACAGGGAGGAATACCTCTTCCCCCGCCCCCTCGGCTATGCGGGTACTAGTCTATCTTCTGCTGTGGTCAGAAGGTGGACTGCTCTGTTCAGTGACTATGGGAGTTTGACAAAGGTCAGCACCACTGAAAGGCCCAAAGGACTGGGCAAGGGCGTAACATGGGAGGGGACAACTCTTCAGGGGTCCCAAACCCTTCAGATGGGCCCCATTCCTACCAAGGCCATTGAATGCAGTATAATCTTGCACTATATGCTTGGTCACATAGAGACACAATGAAACATTGACACAGGGTGGGGAGACGTAAACTCTTGCTTTGGGGAAGATGTTGGCACTGTTTGGTGAACAGGTGAGGGGTTTTCTCCTATCCCACCTTAGTGGGGATGAACGGCTTAAATACTTTTCAGCTGGATGAGTAATGCTGGGTGTCAGGGTTGAATACCACAGCTCACAGCTCACATGGTCGGGTTGCCTCTTTCTCTCATATACTAATCAGACTCTCCAGCATTTCACGATTGATGCAAAAATCGCAAAGTCATCTGACTAGCGAGATGGCCACATTATATACAATTTTGGCTGCGGTATTTACAAAAAAGTGTCTACCGGGAGACAGCAAAAGAAACAATGCCCTCTTATTGCCTGTGCCACACACGTCAGTACATGCCACCTTCCAATATCTGCTTCCTCCTGGCCAAGTTGTGAGAGACTAAGTTCGCATTACAAATTATCATTTCGATTAATGTGGGAGCAAGTCAGTTTCCAGCCATGGGAGCCGTCTACGGCATATTATCTATCAGAGGGAGCGCTGGAGTGCAGACATATGCAGGTCATCAATTGCATGGTCACGTTGTGTTATATATGGATTAATGGACAGTAGCAGCAAAGCGCCATTCGGGGCAGCACACTATACTAAATGTAGATTTTTAGCTTAGGTGTTTTAAGCCACAACCTTAATTAAATCGGCCACGCCTCTATCAATCAATCAATCAATCAATCAATCAAGCATTTATATAGCGCACTAATCACCCAGAGGGTCTCAAGGCGCTGGGGGAGGAGGGTCCGCTACTGCTCAAACAGCCAGATCTTGAGTTGCTTCCTGAAGGCGAGGTGGTCCTGGGTCAGGCGGAGGTGGGTCGGGAGGGAGTTCCATGTCTTGGCGGCGAGGTAGGAGAAGGACCTTCCCCCTATGGTGGTTCTTCGGATGCGGGGAACGGCGGCGAGGGCGTGGCCGGTCGATCGAAGCTGGCGTTTGGGAGCGTAGAAGTTGAGGCGGCTGTTGAGGTATCCTGGGCCTTGGTTGTGTAGGGCTTTGTCCGTGGGTGAGGAGTCGGAAGCTGATTCTCTTGTTGACCCGGAGCCAGTGCAGGTCTCTTAGGTGTCCGGAGATGTGGCTGCGACGGGGATGTCCAGGATGAGTCGTGCTGAGGCGTTCTGGATCTGCTGGAGTCTCTTCTGGAGTTTGGCGGTGGTTCCGGCGTAGAGGGAGTTGCCGTAGTCCAGACGGCTGGTGACGAGGGCCTGGGTGACCGTCTTCCGGGTCTAGGTGGGGATCCACCGGAAGATCTTATGTAGCATGCGCAGGATGTTGAAGCACGACGAGGAGACGGCGTTGACTTGTCTGGTCATGGAGAGGGAGGAGTCCAGGATGAAGCCCAGGTTGTGTGCGTGGTCTGTAGGTTTGGGTGCGCTGCCTAGGTCGGGGGGCCACCAGGAGTCGTCCCAGGCAGAGGGTGAGGGTCCCAGGATGAAGACTTCCATCTTGTCCGAGTTCAGTTTCAGGCGGCTGTTCTTCATCCATTCGGCTACCTCTTTCATCCCTTCGTGGAGGTTGGCTCTGGCGGTGGCGGGGTCGTTGGTGAGGGAGAGAATCAGCTGGGTGTCGTCGGCGTAGGAGATGATGTTGAGGTTGTGCTGGCGTGCGATGTCTGTGAGGGGGCTCATGTAGATGTTGAAGAGGGTTGGACTGAGCAAGGAGCCTTGAGGAACGCCGCAGAAGACTTCAGTGGCTTCAGATCTAAACGGGGGGAGGTGGACTCTCTGTGTCCTTCCGGCGAGGAAGGAGATGATCCACTCCAGTGCCTTCTCCTGGATTCCGACGTTGCTGAGTCGCTGCTAGTGTACGGTGGCAGACAGTGTCGAAGGCCGCGGAGAGGTCTAGGAGGATGAGGGCTGCTGTTTCTCCGTTGTCAAGCAGTGCTCGGATGTCATCGGTGGCTGCTATCAGGGCGGTCTCGGTGCTGTGGTTGGCCCGGAAGCCAGACTGCGAGAGGTCGAGGGATCCGTTTGTCTCGAGGAAGGCGGCCAGCTGCTTGTTGACGGTCTTCTCGATGACTTTAGCAGGAAACGGGAACAGCGAGATGGGGCGGTAGTTCTTCAGGTCGGTGGGGTCGGCTGATGGCTTCTTTAGTAGAGCGCTGAGTTCGGCGTGCTTCCAGCTCTCCGGGAAGGTAGCGGTGTCAAAGGAGGTGTTGATGATGTCCCGCAGGTGGGGTGCGATGACAGCATCGGCCTTGTTGAAGACGTGGTGAGGGCAGGGGTCAGTCGGAGATCCGGAGTGGATGGAGTTCATTGTGCGGACAGTGTCTTCGGTGCTGATCGGGGTCCAGGCGCGGAGGGTGGTGGTTGGGGCGGAGGTTCGGTCGTGGCTTGCGTTGGTTGAGTGCTGAAGCTGTTGTGTATTTCTGCGATCTTGTTGTGGAAGTAGGAGGCAAGGGAGTTGCAGAGGTCTTGTGAAGGGGTGATGTCGTTGTTTCCGGCGTTGAGGTTGGAGAGCTCTTTAACAATGTTGAAGAGTTCCTTGCTGTTGTGTGCATTGTTGTCCAGTCGTTCCTTGAATACAGTTTTCTTGGTGGCGCGGATGAGTTGGTGGTGTTTTCGGGTGGCGAGCTTGAGTGCAGTCATGTTGTCCGGTGTTGGGTCTCTGCGCCATGTTCTCTCGAGGGCTCGGCAGTTCTTCTTGGAGCTCTTGAGTTTGTCGGTGAACCATGGGGCTTTCTTGCTACCGGGTCTGCTAGGTGGGGTCTTCAGAGGGGCGAGGTCGTCTGCGCAGTTGCTGATCCACTTTGCGAGGTTGGTGGCCGCCTGGCTTGGGTTCGTTGCGCTGGTGGGAGGGTTCATGCTCAGGGAGGTCGCGAGCTGGTCGGCTGTGATCTTGTTCCAGCTTCTGCGTGCAACCTGTTGCTGGTGGTGGTGGATCGTGGTCCTTCTGAAGCTGAAGTGGACGCAGCTGTGGTCCATCCAGTGGAGTCCGGTGGCGTGGCTGAAGGCGATGTCCTTGCTGGATGAGAAGACGGGGTCGAGTGTGTGTCCGGCATAGTGGGTGGGGGTGGTGACCAGCTGCTTGAGTCCCAGGTTTGCGAGGTTGTCCAGCAGGATGGTGGTGTTGTGGTCGTTGTTGTTCTCCAGGTGGAAGTTGAGGTCCCCGAGGAGGATGTAGTCAGCAGAGAGGAGGGCGTGCGGGCTGATGAAGTCGGCGATGTCTTCGCTGAATTGTGTGCATGGTCCCAGGGGTCTTTTGATGAGGGTGCCTCTGAGGGTGGTCTTGGGGTTGATGTGGACCTGGAAGTGCAGGTGCTCGGCGGGTGCTCGGGTGTCGTCGGTGTTGGTCGTGATGCGGATGGTGTTCCTGTGGATGATGGCGATGCCTCCTCCGGTCTGGTTGATGCGGTCCCTTCGGATGATCTTGTAGCCGTCTGGGATGGCGATGGCGATGTCGGGCGCTGAAGAGGCGTTCATCCAGGTTTCCGTGAGGAAGGCGACGTCTGGTGAGGTTGTGTCGAGCAGGTTCCAGAGCTCAATGGCGTGTCTGTGGACGGAGCGGGTGTTGAGCAGGATGCATTTCGGTGGCTGCTGCTGTTGCTCGTCTTAGTTGGTGCTGGAGTAGTGCTGGTCCGGATGCAGGTGAACTTGAAGGCGTTGCAGCTGAAGGTTCCGTGGGTGCGTAGCATCCTGGGATCCGGCCGGCGTTGAGTGTGTTGAGCAACGGGAGGTCACTCAACAGCGCTCTGCCATATGGCTTGATAATGCAGCCTGTCTTCCTATTCCACTTTACAAGTTGGCAACCGCGAGCATGCAAAATGATATCCCCTTTCGCGATTAGCGACATCAAGTAACGAGAGTCCGGCTGCGAGCTGTGTATAACTCTTACCAGGATAGAAGGAGTCAGCGTTTACCGAGTCGGTTATCCGAAGGTGATGCAGACATCCCGGTCCAGGTAGGATGATTTACAGATATCGCAGTGAAGAGTGTGCCCGGAGTAAAGCGCGGACATTTGATCTGGCGCGAATATCCGTCTCTCAGTGCAGTGCTTAAACACCATCATAAAACGCTGAAAATGTCCGTGGATGTGTTAAGACATAGGGAGGAGGTGGCTGAATCTGTGTTTATTGACTCCCCGGCTGAGGAGGTGACCCTTACCAGGCATATCGAGACAGGCAATGGCATTCCTAATTCAAGGGAAATATTTCGAAAATTGGAGAAATTAATGTGCAAGGAGCAAGCAAAGTGGTGGGAGAACAAATCACTGTCCCGCTACTTGCAAGTGGGGAGATTGCCTAGAGGCCTCGGTATTACCCTGGCACCTAGCTACGACAATCCTGATCCGGCCATGCTGGCTGAGTGGGCGGAAGCCAATTTGAAATCTTCAAGTAAATTGATGGGTATCTTAGTTAAATATGCGGAGATCGATCGTCTGAAACTCCAAGTGGAGATTGAAGGTGCTGAGGCAGAAATAAGTAGAATGGAAATGAGCGACCAAACTAAAAAGATGAAAGAGGAAATGATGGTAAGATTGGGGAAGGATGAGGATGTTATAAAGAAAAGAAACTGTGAAACAGTGAAGGTATCGGATCCTACATCTGACCAGCCCGGATCTCAACAATAGGAAAAAACAGAACAAGGTGGCTGGACAGGATTATTCACAAGACCATTCCCCAATCACACAGCCAATATATACCGTGTGACCACTGGATTTGTATTCCAAACAAATTTATTTTCTTTTTCACATAATTTCCACACACTATTTGAAAAAAACAGGCACAAACAGAACCACTATCAGATCGAAAGGTTCATATATACAGTATCTACAAACATACAAATTTACAAATTTGCAACAGTGAAATAAGCAAAATTGGTTGAACACACCAAAAGAACATTGGAATATATAATGGTCCAATTGAATTGCAATTATATACAGTGCATAAAATTAATACATAAACAACAAAAAAGCACCAGTCCTAGGAACTAAACAACCAAAAGACAGGCGGGTTTGAGATCGAAAAACCAAGCCTGCCTGTCTGCAAGAGCCTGTGGTATGATGTTTCTATGGGGTTGCAACGCTAGGGTCCAGAATTGTGATGTAATTTACATCCTAGCGGCACCCTTTATTGTTGCCACAGGGTGGTAGTGTCACCTTGTTCTGTTTTTTTCATAAAGAAAAGAAAAGCATTCGAATTTGAGCAAGATCGGTTGGACTATCAGAACGGACTGATATTTACATTTGCCCTGGGATACGACACCGTCAAAGCTCGAGTGTGGAGAACAGGGCAAAAAAACATGTGATGAAGTGTCAATTTCAGCCTCATCAACAGACCTTAGTTCAGCAGCTGAAAGCAACCTAGAGGGAGACCCCGCAAAAGCACAGAATGTGGGGTTTATCAAGCTATCCCTGGCGCAAGAGGTAAGCTGCCTTTGCCAAAATCACCGGGACACACTGAGGCCCAGACTGCAATCAGGCAGCAAACCAAACAACAAAGGGCCAACTACAAGCGGCTCCAGCGACGCAAATCCCACAAGAGAAAAGAAAAGATGGAACAGATTTCAAAACCGACCCCAACCATCAGCACCAACTCAATAATCAATTTTATGGATATGATTTTAACACAAAGGGATGCAGCAGACCTGGGATTGGGACTGACATATTGTCCAGCATGTAACTTTAACTATGCCAACACACGTATGAACGCATACAGGTTTGTAAGGAAGTTAAAGCTAAGTAAGTTTCATTACCTAAAACCCCACAAGAAAACACAAAGTGGAATACCTAGGAGTCCATCTTTATTAACCGCGGATCGATGACAGAATTTCGACAGACAGAATTTCGACCTACACAAATATCGGCGTAATTATATCGATAGCAAAAATATCGACGCCCTATGTACAACATGGTAAGTACCAAAATATCGAAAAAATAATATCGATGTTAAAAATATCGTTGTTAAATATATCGATTTTTTTTAAATTTAAAATAACATAAAAAATACTGTAAATAATACTTATTAATTACTTAAACATATTTAAATATATGTAATAATGTTAAAAAAAATAATAATACATATTTAATTAAAAAAATAATAATTAAAAATCATATATAATATATAATTACTTAACAATAATTACTATTCCCACTCCAGTGGGTGCAACAGTAGGGAAAACTGAACCTGAACCCTAAAAATACCCCTTTACCCAAAAACCTAAAACTGACCCTGAACCCTAAAAATACCCCTTTACCCAAAAACTGAAAACTGACCCTGAACCCAAAAAATACCCCTTTACCCAAGAACTGAAAACTGACCCTGAACCCAAAAAATACCCCTTTACCCAAAAACTGAAAACTGACCCTGAACCCTAAAAATACCCCTTTACCCAAAAACTGAAAACTGACCCTGAACCCTAAAAATACCCCTTTACCCAAAAACTGAAAACTGACCCTGAACCCTAAAAATACCCCTTTACCCAAAAACTAAAAACTGACCCTGACCCCTAAAAATACCCCTTTACCCAAAAACTGAAAACTGACCCTGAACCCCAAAAATACCCCTTTACCCAAAAACTGAAACTGACCCTGAACCCTAAAAATACCCCTTTACCCAAAAACTGAAAACTGACCCTGAACCCTAAAAATACCCCTTTACCCAAAAACTGAAAACTGACCCTGAACCCTAAAAATACTCCTTTACCCAAAATTAATTAATATTACAATTAAATTACTTCCCACCCTATTCCCCTATAAACCCAAAACCCGCTCCAGTAGTAAAACATATAATTTAGTTAAAAATATACATAAATTATCAATTAATTATTCTATTAATCAATTATAATAATTCATTGCCAATTAATATTTCATAGCAAAATAAATTAATCATTAAAAAATTATTTTTTCATTACAAATAAATTACTTCCCACCCTATTCCCCTATAAACCCACAACCCGCTCCAGTAGTAAAACATATAATTTACTTAAAAAACGACATAAATTATCAATTAATTAATCAATTAATCAATGAAAATAATTCATTGCCAATTAATATTGAATTGCAAAATAAATTAATCATTAAAAAATAATTATTTAATTACAAATAAATTACTTCCCACCCTATTCCCCTATAAACCCACAACCCGCTCCAGTAGTAAAACATATAATTTAATTAAAAATATACATAAAATATCAATTAATTAATCAATTAATCAATTAAAATAATTCATTGCCAATTAATATTTAATTGCAAAATAAATTAATAATTGAAAAATAATGATTTAATGACAAATAAATTACTTCCCACCCTATTCCCCTATAAACCCACAACCCGCTCCAGTAGTAAAACATATAATTTACTTAACAATATACATAAATTATCAATTAATTAATCAATTAATCAATTAAAATAATTCATTGCCAATTAATATTTCATTGCAAAATAAATTAATCATTAAAAAATAATTATTTAATTACAAATAAATTACTTCCCACCCTATTCCCCTAAAAACCCACAACCCGCTCTGGTAGTAAAACATATTATTTACTTTTATATATTTTTTATTTATAAAAACATATTAAACACATATTATAACAATTAATTTAAATACTTAACTAAAATTTCTAACACATATTAGTAAACCGAAATTACTTACATCGATATATATGCTATCGATATAAGTAATTTCGATATTACTTACCTTAGGGTCGATATTCTGGCCATCGATATTCTGTCCCATCGATATTAGCAACTCGATATAAGTGTAAGTCGAAATTAAAAAATCAATATTTTGACTGTTTACCATTAACCGCAGCAGAGCGCCTGGTATTTGAAGACATCTGGTCACTTCAAAATGAGGGTAACACCCTGATAATATGACAATATCCACATCAGTGAAAGATTTGGGGATCTGTAGGACTCCATTCAAACCGAAGTCAGTACTTCAACCCATCATGCCACATGACAATCTTGATGTTTACCAGGAATTGATTACACATTATTTGAAAAAATTATATATTGCCACGAATAAAAAGCAATTTGCTATCAACAAACAGAACCAATGCTATAGACACATGATTAGAAAGCTGGAATCCGACCGGAATATTATTGTGAGGCAAGCAGACCAAGGTGATAACATTGTTTTATGGCTACGCAATATGTATATAAAGGAAGTAGAATCTCAACTGGGGGATTCACTGTGTTACAAGAAGAGCAATATCATGGCTATTAAGACAGCATGGACTGATCAGAATTTAAAGATAGTCGTATGGAGGAGTGGCTACTTGATTTCAAATGATGAGTTTTGCTTCCTTAAGAAAGAACATCCTGTGATTCCAACATTTTATTTGATTCCAAAAGTTTACAACAATATTGATATACCACCTGGCAGACCGATAATTTCAGCCATTAATAGCTCAACTGAGAATATTTCCAAGTACATTGACTTTTTTTTGCAGGAATGGGTAAGAAGTTTGAGTTCCTTTGTTCAGGACACTACGGATTTTATTTATAAATTGGAAGAGGTTGCCTGGAATTCGGATTGTTTATTAATGACTCTAGACGTCACTTCATTATATACATCAATTAGACATTGTGACGGAATGAAAGCTGTGGAACATTATTTAAACAAACGCCCAATGAATTTCTCTAACCATAATAGGATGATTTTAACCATGTTACAAATGTGTTTGGAGCAGAATTTTTTCTTGTTCAATAATCAGGTGTTTCAACAAATAAGGGGTGTGGCTATAGGGGCCTGCTTCTCCCCCAGCTTTGCATGTTTACACATGGGGCTGTGGGAGGAGCGGGTCCTCATGGGCCAACACGTATGTATCATGAAGGATAATGTCGTACTATACCTAATATATATTGATTACCTATTTACGGTTTGGAGGGGCTCTCAGTGCAGTACTGAGACCTTTGTAAAACAGTTGAATGACAACAGCTTTAACCTGCAATTCACATCTGTGATCAATGCAAAATCAGTATCTTTTTTTGGACATAGAGGTTTATGTGGACAATAATGGCTTAGCTGCAGGATTGCATAGAAAAGCAACCACAGGCAACACTGTGTTGCATGCGGCGAGCCAACATCCGCATCATCTGATCCGCAGCATCCCCTACGGGGAGATGCTGCGCATCAGATGGATTTGCAGTTCCAAGCCAGAGTGCGTCATTGCTCAGGAGGCAAGTAAAATGCGTTTTTTGGAGAGGGGTTACTCTGAGGAGATAATCAATAAAGCTATTGAACTTACAAGAAGCGTTACGAGACAACAGGCTTTAATTCCTAAAAGCGCTGATGCTAAATCTGATGTCACAGTATCAAGAATTCAATCGAGAGTCATTCTAACTATTAATAGACAGCATTCTGAAATCTGGATAATCTTCTACAAAAATTGGAATTTGGTGAAGGGGGACCCTGTGATAGGCAGTTTGGTTGCTAACAAACCTGAACTGACTTTTAGAAAATCTCCCTCTATTGGTAGTGCCTTGGTCAGCAACAGCCTTGAAGCCCCGATCTCAAGCACATGGATGGCGCTAAGTAGAGGTTTTAAAAAATGTCCATCATGTAAGGCTTTTCGCTTTGGCTGTAATAAGACTCATTATTCTAGTCAGTTCAAAAGTGAACCAGTACCCATTATTAAGAGATTAACCTGTAAAACTAACTATGCGGTCTACGTACTGCAGTGTCTGTTTGGGCTAAGGTATGTGGGCAGCACCCGTCTGCCCACCCACAAACGGATCCTGCAGCACATTAGAGCCATTTCAGGAAAGGACCAGACTTACCCTGTGGCGCGTCATTTTGAGTTAAGACACAACAGTGACCCCAAGTATCTCCAATATTTCTTAATTGATACAATATTACCTTTAAAATGTGGAGGAGACAGAGTAGCTAGACTGTGTCTCCTCGAGACGCGTTATATATTGGAATTGGATAGTAAGAACCCAGGGGGACTGAACTCCAGTGAAGACTTATACACCTGTCTTTGATATGATCTGGGTAGTCTGAGGAATATTGGTCTAGTTGGATTGCAATTTGATATGAAGATGTGCCTGGAATGAAGGTCATTATGTAAATGAATAACCACCAGGAATATGGGACAACTTCATTTTCTAATTTTAATATGCACAGTGAATTATATGTTTACACAGATCAAATATTGTAGGGTTTTAGGAGTAATATGCACTTGCACTGATTCATATATGTATTTTTGACTACAGCACTTTCAGGAGGGTAGTTTAAGATGCTTAGTATAAAAGCTTATTATTAGTTGGCTCAATATATATTATGGCCCACAGGGGCTTTACTCTCATGGATATATGATTTATTTTTTAGATCAGTGGTAAAGTGGCTGACAAAATGTATGAATTTGACCATAAATGTGTTTTGACATTGCTAAAACAATAAAATCAAATTGAAATGATTATTGATATATTTATATATTTATTCATTATCATGTAAATAACCATGTATATATTTTATATATGTATTTAATGATTTTACAGATGATAAATATTTTTGTAGTACATTTAATTTGATTTTAGACACTATGTCTTTTATTTCAATTGAATATTAGGAAACGCAGAAGTATTTTTTCAGTCTCCATTGAGAGCTTTGAATTCTTTGAGCAGCTTTTCGTGCACGTTTTGCACTTTAAATACCCTCCTTTATGTCAATGACATGTCATGTGATCAAGCCTCTGGGAGAAGGCGAAACGCGTCATGGCGGACTGCTGGGTGAAATTTTATGCACCAATAAAGCACTGAGAAATTGCACCAGTATATGGGTCCACTCATCGTCATCTTTTCTTGAATGGAATTGTGTGCATGGCGAGAACTTTGCAAAATATATATATATATATATATATATATATATATATATATATATATATATATATATATATATATATATATATATATATATATATATACACACACCCAGTTCCGGTGAGTGCGAGGCTGTCTTCTGGCGGTCTGAGTCGGGTCACCCGATTTCCCTCAAAATGTAAAAATGTACAAGATTCTTCTCCCGAAGAGCAGGAAATACTCAGACTCTCCTGCATGCTAAATATTCAGTTTAATGACAAAAAGACGAGTTTCAGCATTACGCCTTGCTCACGGTTATTTCTTGCTCTTCAGGAAAAGAATCTTGTGCATATATATATTTTTTTCTTTATATTTATGAAATTTACCTTCTTGTATCAGAGATTCAATGGACTTTATGAATCGGATATCTGGCATCCCTTGGAGAAAAGACTACACAATTGTAGCCATTGATATAGTCTCACTATATAAATCAATTAAACATGAGGATGGCATCAACGCCTGTGAATTCTATCTCCGTTCAAGATCTCTGACTCTTTTAGGAAAGACTGATATGATTTTCGAAATGTTGAATTTCTACCTCACGAATAATGTTTTTATCTTTGATAAAACATTTTAGAGACAGAGCAAAGGTACGGCAATGGGGACTTCCTTTACACCCACGTATACCAACCTGACGATGGGATGTGGGAGGCTGAACACATTTGGTCTGACGCAAACAAAAAAGTGATGAAAAATGTAATACTCTGGGTACGTTACATAGACGATGTGTTTTAAATCTGGGAGGGCAACACAGAGAAATTAGAATCCTTCCTCAAATCTCTGAATACTAACGCATTCCAGCTAAAGCTTACATTTACCATCAGTAAAACGGAGAGAGGTTACCTGGATATTCACATTTATATAAAGGAACAGAGAATTTGAGCATCACTCTTCCGCAAGCCCACCTCTTGTAACAGTATTCTATTGGCAAACAGTTCCCACCCAAAGTGTCTGAAATGGAGTGTCCCCTATGGGGAATACCTCCGAGCACAAAAGAACTGCTTGAAGGAACAAGAATTTTTGGAACAGATTAACAAATGTACAAAAGATTCCTTAGGAGAAGTTATCCTGTAGTGGTAGGGGATCATGCACAATCAAGGGCTATGAAGAGGAAGAGAGAGTCCTTGTTATTTCGGAAGAGCGTCAATGAGAAGCAAAGAGATCAAACAAAGGAGGATGAAATCAGGTATATTACACAATTTAACATCTCCAGGAAAATTATCAGAAATGCTCTGCAAAACCATTGGAAGATATTCTCCACCTATGTAGATCTAAAGGCATGCACATCCAACCATCTCAGTATCTCATATAAAATGGCACTATCACTTGGGGATATCCTGACGCACAGCCACTTCCAGAAAACAGATTAAAGTCAGAGTAAGAGCCAGTGGCTTAGGATGAGTGGCTTTTAAAATGCCCTAAATGTAAGGTGTGCAAACTTTGACAAAACTGTCAGGAAGTTAAAAGCCTGATAGGTGAGAAAATTAAAATTAAGGAACGGATCACGTGCAAAACCACACATTTTGTCTATGCCCTCCAGTGTGAACGCGGGAAGCAGTACATTGGAAATATAGTGAACAAATTGAAATTGCTTATCCTACAACATCTAAGGGCAATTAAAAATAAGGATTTCACCTATGCAATCTCCAAACATGTGTGGAAAGACCATGAAGGCCAATTTGAGAACCTGTCATTTTATGGCATTGAGCACATTCCTTTTAACATCATAGGTGGAGACAGAGATATTAAATTCAGAAAAGCAGAATCTAAATGGATAGTTTTGATGGGTACTGAAATACCATGGGAACTCAATGCCGATGCAGAACTTCACACCTTTTTAAAACATTTTATGATATGATTTGTTTGTAAGACTGTTCGGCAAAAAGGAGTTGGTCAACCTTTCCCTGTTATGGTCACCATACTGATGTATTGCAACACTGTACATTTACATATCTGATGACTGGAAATGAATTAATACTGTTTAGATCTAGCACTAGCACTTTATAAATGGGTAAAGTGACAGAATTGAATTAATCGTTTTTATGAAAACTGACCAATAATTAGGGCTGGGCGTAGTTTGCGAGGTAGCACTTTGAAAAGCTACACAAAGTGCACTTCGCACTACACGAACTATGCATAGCACTACGCAAACAGCGTAGTAGCATGTTCGCACTGTGCAAGATGCCGTTTTCAATGATTGCACAGTGAGGGCAAGTATCCGGCCTTGTGCAATCATTGAAAACGGCATCTTGCACAGTACGAGCTGTAGTTTTCTGCCGCTCCAGGAGATTTTTACTCGAGCGGCAGCTTTCTCAGGGCGGACTGGCAGTTTCTCATTGCGAGCGGTCGCAAGCATACGCGACCACTCGCAATGAGAAACCACACCTCCCTGCGTTGAGAATCTTGCAGGGAGGTTTATTTTTCATGCTTGCGATAGGCAACTTGATGTTGCTGACCGCAAACGAGGAAAAAGTCTTGCCAGGATGTCATTTTGCTTGCTCGCGGTTGCCAACTTGACCTTGAGGACCGTGAGCAAGTAAAAAATGACCGCGGCGCTACGCGTGTTCGCAAGTGCTACATGCAGTTCACGTAGTGCAAAGTTGCGCAAACTTCGCAAACTACGCGAGCATAGCGTAGTGCTTTGCCCAAGCCTACCAATAATGACTTAAACTATAGTGTAGGAAGCACAATAGAATTGGCATTACATCAAATCAGAGAGAAATTTGGGGTTTTGAAAATATATACTTTTAGGAGACAATGTGGTTCAGGATTAAATTTGACAAGCTAATTGTTGGTCCATATGCTTCAGAAGCAAATGCGGATGGTAAGGTGATGTTGAGGGACCTTCTGTATTCTCGGAGTGAGTTGGTCAACTGTAAGCATATTCATATATGTTCTTGTTTATCTGCATTGGACACTTTATTGCATTTTTTGAACAGGAATAAGGCTGAGGTGCTCTAATGGAAAGGGAAAATACACTTATAAATGAGATGCACTAAAAATGCTATTGTTTACATACATCTTGCACTTTATAGCATTTTTATACCTGATTAGATTTTGTAGGTACATCTTTTACCAAATCTTTTGGCAATGTAATAGACTTATTAAAATGGTTTTTTTTTATCATCAATGAGATACACCTTGACAGCATTTACATGATATGCATGGCAAAATTTTAATTGTGCACTTTATCTATATTTGCATCTTTGCACATGATTTCTATCTGTCTGAAGTTTTGCATCTGTCTAAAGTCTGGTATTTGTTCTCAACAGTATTAAAGCAGTCATTAGATCTATATTATCGGGATTTACTCTAGTAGGGTCATTTCCATTTACATGTTTACATTTGTGAATTTTTCACAATTAAGAGTTGGGTAGTTGGACTCCATGCAAGTCATAAAAACTTGTGGAATATGTATCCCAATATATATTGCATCTGTGGGTCCTGATAGGAAAACTGAAATTAAGTGCTTTGTTAACATGGCGTCAGAAAATCAATAAACTTGTCAAAATATATGATGTTAGAAATCCCTAAAAAAATAGAGCACACTTATAAATGTGAAATTTCATCTTTCCTCTGTCTCACCCAATGTTAATCCACTTGGAAAACAGTGGAGTATAGAATCCAAAATTGTTAAATATGAGGCTCTAGTACACATGGGTACTTTACCTACAAGTTGCTAAAGGCTGATGACATTATTGGTTGTAAATGGTTATCTTCTCTCTGCTAATGCTTGTGGGAAATTTAATGTTGCTACTGTCCATGAATGTCATTATTTATGCACAATGTTTGTATTTAAAATTAAAAAAGTATATATATTAACACCTTTGGCGCTCATGATGAGCTTAGCTCGTCATAATGGCTGTGGAACACCCACGCGGGGATAATTCCCCTATTGTGCTGGGGGGCATTCCATTAAGTGGGCAGAGTTGTGACGAGCTCAGCTCGTCATGAGCACAGCTCCACCGTGCAGAGTGACGAGCTGAGCTCGTCACCAGCAGTGCGGCGCCACACACGGCCCCCCTCCCCCTGCACCGCGGGAGAATTAGCCCCATGGGGAAGTGGTTAAAAAACAGTACACATGAAAAGAAACTAAGTAAAAAAGTTAGAATGTACTGGTAAGAAAATGTGTTAGGTTCCTTTAAAAGCAAAAAATATACTCATTGTAATTTAAAAACAATTTTTAAATAAGGGGAGGGTCTAGCCAACCCCTTTATAATCACTAATGTCACCATAAAAACATTGACCCAGATGAAGGTCGTTGGCCAAAACGTGTAGGTCATCTTTTTGTCACCTACTATGCACTGTTTGCACTGCGCATCAAAAAAATGGAAACATGAAAGAACTTTCGCAACAAGCTTCCTGAAGTGAGTCACTATTTTTAAGTGCCTCCTTTCCGTGCTCTTCCGTGATGGCAGTGCGATTTGAGTGGAGGTAGCCACAGAATCTTTCTTTCATATATATAGGTCGGCAACCAGTAACCAACAGCAATCACAGTCAGAACAACCATCCAGATTGATTCTTACATATAGTAACCAACATAAAATACTGTACAAAATAGTTAATAAAAATTAGGTCCCGGTTAAAAATTATCCAGTCTGGGGCCAGATTGACTAGAACTCCCAACATTACCTTTAGAAAGGCACGATCAATGAGCAATTCATTAGTCAAGAGTAGCCCAGTAGTAAGAACCAATGCATCCTGACTGGGCTCCAGCAAATAGTTTCTTAGATGTGTTACATGTAAGGCTTGAAAACACGGGGTGAGCTAATCAGTGTACACCACACCATCCAAGACAGAGCACATGCCCATCACAAAATAATTGACCTGCAAAACAGAATATGTAGTGTATGTGTGGGAGTGTCCCTGTGGCCTGCGGTTCTACCTTTCAATATTTTCAAAGTCACATACAGTTCAACCATCCCCCTCTGCCCTCTCTGCTTGTTACCATGGTAACACCTCATACTGTACCTGGCTGAAGACACAGGTCGGAAGTTCATATCTCAATGTTGCAAAAAAAAACTGCAAGGCTGTTTGACCTTCTCAAATACACCTGCTTATCCACTGCTTTGTTAGTTATGATGATTCTTTTCTCAACCAATAGCATTTTCCTTTAAAAAAACATTAGCATGCACCCTAGTTTTCAATCTTGAATTGTAAGAAACAACCAATCATTTCTATTTTTTCAATTGCACTGAACCTCATCCACATTTTTTTCTAAACTCTCAGCTTCTGTCATTTCACTTCCAGAGCGCATCTGAGTACTACTGGATCTGCCTTCAAAATGCTAAAAGTTTGGGTTATAGGACATAGCTATATTTTCTGGATTAAAAGATATGCAGCAAATAGATGCTTTCTCAACCTTGATTTACCAAATGTGGATATTATGTGGATTGGACAGAGAGGATTAAAATGTCACCAATTGATGCCGTTGGTGAAATCCTTTTTACATCTGCCACACCCTGACCTCATTATTGTGCACTGTGGTGGAAATGACCTGGGCACTTTGACTGGGGTAGGTCTGGAAATGCTTTTAAAGGACACCTTTGGGCAATTGATGTCACTTTTTCCACAAACTGCCTTGGTATATTCAAATATATGCCAAAGACAAAAATGGAATTGGTCCAACCAATATTGTCCACAGATTGAGAAATCAAGGAAACATGTGAATAAGTCTTTTTTTTCTTTCCTCAGAGATTATGGAATGGGTTCTATATACCACAACAACTTGCGGTACAACATGCAAGGCATTTATAGAAGAGACGGCGTACATTTCACAGATGACCAGATGACGGGAACAGAGTCTTTCTTTTGAATTTACAACTCTGCATTGGTACTTACTTGAAGGTATCAAAAACACTTTATAAACACAAAGGCTCTTTTTAGAGCCAACCAACATCTAAACTCTCAAACATGTTATTTAACTATATATTTTTTGTGTTTGTTTGTTGACGTGCATGCACGGTGCGCGCACCTCGTGGTATTTTTTGGAAAACAGTTTTTTTTTGCCCGTTGGGGTCCTTCAGGGACCCCCTGAGAAATACTGGGGGGTCAGGGAGTCTCTACCTTGCCCCCTTTCCACGATCTCTACTATAGTTTCTCACACTCTTGTACATCGAGGTGCGCGACCAGGTGCGTGCACCTTGCAACTTTTTAGAAAAAGAAAAAAAAATTTGGCCTTGGGGGTCCTTAATGGACCCCCTGAGAAAACCTTGGGGGTCAGGGAGTCTCTACCTTGCCCCCTTTCCACGATCTCCACTATAGTTTCTCACACTCTTGTACATCGAGGTGCGCAACTGGGTGCACGCACCTCACGATTTTGTAAAAAAAAAAATATTTCTTTTGGCCTTGGGGTTCCCTAAATGACACCCTGAGAAAACCTATGGGGGCAGGGAGTCTCCACCCTGCCCCCTTTCCACGTTCTGCGCCTTTGTTCTCTATAATATGTTGACTCGCACTGAAAAAATGTCGGTCAACACTTCCTGATTTCCTCCGAATCGAATGTTGACAGACGTCAAACAGCAAATCAAAATCAGCTTGCGCACAGGGGTGCGCGCTTATAGATATATAATTGATTTCAACTTCAATTTTCTCAGCAACTACTTCAGGGATTTACACAATTTAAAGAAAAGCGTAATCTGCGAACCAGACTCTACCTTTTTGCCAAATTTCTTATAATTCCATTCAGCCGTTTGGGCTGTAGCGGTGTCTAATCGTCCTATGGAAAATAACATGGGGAAAACACGTTTTGGGACCCCCCTTTATCTCAGCCCCCACTTGACGAATCCCCTCCAAACTTTCAGGGAAGGAGCGGAGCGGCCATCTTCTTTGAGAAATTCGCAAAGATTCATCCACCGGCGCCAAAGTTACTCCAAATAGAATGTTGCGGATTTCCTATGGAAACTATGTCCTGACTATAACTACCTTATATATAGGTAGTCTTCTTTAAAGAGAGGAGTGAATGGAGTTTATATTTACGCGGATCCAATAACGCGCACAGGAGACCCCCTCTACAAGTGGCCTGGACAACATTTGGAAAATTGGAATTATTGCCGAGGGGTCGGAGGTTTGCACGGCCCACCACAAGCCTCAGAACTAACAACCAGCAGCTGGGTACATCGAGGCACAAACAGCACTGAATGACGCTGTTGCTGTTTGGTGCCCTGTAAGCTGTGCAACTTCGGAGGCAGTGGTAGAGGTTAGCAGGTTGTGAAAAGGAGCCACTTGGTGATAATATGTGAAACCCCATCGTCCTGGAACAGAGCACAAGCCCGCTGTATTCTGGGACCAGAAGTCCCCAACACTAATGTGAGCCACGTAATCTGTACCAGGTGAGCCTTCCGCCACTTGGATAGGAGGAGCCTATATGAACATTGCAGTGATGGGGTTAACACAGTCTAAGGAGGACGGCGTTCGAAGAAGCCACGGACCGAAACTAGTCACGCTGGAAACATCCTGAATAAATCACCTTTTCATTGAACTCGCAGCGTCTCCTGCAGTCTTCTTTAAAGAGAGGAGTGAATGGATTTTATATTTACGCGGATCCAATAACGCGCACAGGAGACCCCCTCTACAAGTGGCCTGGACAACATTTGAAAAATTGGAATTATTGCCGAGGGGTTGGAGGTTTGCACGGCCCACCACAAGCCTCAGAACTAACAACCAGCAGCTGGGAACATCGAGGCACAAACAGCACTGAATGACGCTGTTGCTGTTTGGTGCCCTGTAAGCTGTGAAACTTCGGAGGCAGTGGTAGAGGTTAGCAGGTTGTGAAAAGGAGCCACTTGGTGATAATATGTGAAACCCCATTGTCCTGGAACAGAGCACAAGCCCGCTGTATTGTGGGACCAGGAGTCCCCAACACTAATGTGAGCCACGTAATCTGCACCAGGTGAGCCTTCCGCCACTTGGATAGGAGGAGCCTATATGAACATTGCAGTGATGGGGTTAACACAGTCTAAGGAGGACGGCGGTTGAAGAAGGCACGGACCGAAACTAGTCACGCTGGAAACATCCTGAATAAATCACCTTTTCGTTGAACTCGCAGCGTCTCCTGAAGTCTTCTTTAAAGAGAGGAGTGAATGGAGTTTATATTTACGCGGATCCAATAACGCGCACAGGAGACCCCCTCTACAAGTGGCCTGGACAACATTTGGAAAATTGGAATTATTGCCGAGGGGTCGGAGGTTTGCACGGCCCACCACAAGCCTCAAAACTAACAACCAGCAGCTGGGAACATCGAGGCACAAACAGCACTGAATGACGCTGTTGCTGTTTGGTGCCCTGTAAGCTGTGCAACTTCGGAGGCAGTGTTAGAGGTTAGCAAGTTGTGAAAAGGAGCCACTTGGTGATAATATGTGAAACCCCATCGTCCTGGAACAGAGCACAAGCCCGCCGTATTCTGGGACCAGGAGTCCCCAACACTAATGTGAGCCACGTAATCTGCACCAGGTGAGCCTTCCGCCACTTGGATAGGAGGAGCCTATATGAACATTGCAGTGATGGGGTTAACACAGCCTAAGGAGGACGGCGTTCGAAGAAGACACGGACCGAAACTAGTCATGCTGGAAACATCCTGAATAAATCACCTTTTCATTGAACTCGCAGCGTCTCCTGCAGTCTTCTTTAAAGAGAGGAGTGAATGGAGTTTATATATATATATATATATATATATATGTATATATATATATATATATTACCTACTGGCGGTCGCCAGTCGGTAGTTATAGTTAGGATTATTTTCAATAGGGAAATTGCAACATTCTATTGGGAATAACTTTGGCGCCGGTTAAGGAATCTGCCTGAAAGTTTTCTCACATTTGCCTCGCGGTGCTCCGGTCCTTCCCTGAAAGTTTGAGGGGTATCCGTCAAGCGGGGGCCGAGATAAAAGGGGGGTCCTGAAACGTGTTTTCCCCATGTTAATTTCCATAGGGCGGTCGACCTCACTTTTAGCGCGAACGGCTGAATGGATTTCCACGAAACTTGGCAAAATTGTAGGGACTGGTAGCCCGATGTGCCTTTGCTATGTCTCAAGATATGTGCTCCAGTGGATTTTGAGTAATTCAGGTTCAAAAAAATATATATATCTATAAGCGCGCCCCAGTACGCGCATCGGGGCGCGTACCAGCGCGCTACGCGAGTTCGCGCGCGGAAAGCTGATTGGCTCTCGGGTGTCTGTAAACATTCCAAACAGTCCGGAGCGGCCGCCATCTTGTGTCTCAGTTGGATCGAGACACAAGAGGTGGCAAAAACAAAGGGGGAAATGAGCAAAAGGGGGCAGGGTAGCCCCCCCGATCCCCTAGGTTTGATGTGGGGGCCATAAAAGGGCTGGGGGAGCGCCCTGTACGCACACCAGGGAGCATACCGGGGAGCGTACCATGGGTAAAACCCAGTGAAACAGTAAAATAATAATTTAAAGTGCTTAGAGGTAGGGTAGCTCTGAATAGAGTTGTTGTGTTGTACACCATCTCCTCTGTAGATACTCCTTTGTAGATATCTTGCATGTTGTTACATTTGTTATTGTGGTATATGGAATCCATACCATTGTCTGTCAGGAAAGAAGAAATAGATCCTTTAAGCCCTCCCTGAGAAGTCCTAGGGAATGATGGGTAGTCTACCCTGCTCCCTTATGATGTTTTCAAGTATTACATTTTACTCTCTTCTGAATCTACACAAAATTTGCCGTGATATGGTGCATTAGAGACAGACAGTGAGAGAAAGGAGGGAGGAGATGAAAAAGAGATGTCAAATACACATTGGAGATAATATAGCGGGAGAAAGGAAGTAACTATGAGCAAACTTATTATGTACCACAAAAAAGTTGCAGAGTATACTATATGTCTCTTTTTATATTATAATCATTTTGGTACTATTTCATGAATTACATATAATAATGAATAATGTCTCAAACTATTTTTAATTATTAAATATAAATTTATTGTTCTGATTTTTCACAATTTAAAAGAACTTCTAACATTAGATTATCTGGAATGTCCTCATTTTGATTCCATGATTCTATTGTTTCAACACTGTCAAGTAATTGTTGGTCCAGAGACTGATCCATAAAGTCCAAGTCATCCATATCTTCCTCAGGATTGTTCTCAACAACAACTTCGAAAGAAATAATAATTTTGTCTTGTTTTCCTTCCATTTTCTTGCTGTAAATTGCATAAAAAATAACTATATCAGTAGAGTTAGGGCACTGTTGGGTTTAAGTTCAGACAGGTACTTTTGAGTTTTTAACAGTGAAGTTATCTTTGGGCAGTGTTAGGTTTCAGGCAGGAAGTAGAATTATTAAAAAGTGCATGTGATGAAGCCTAAGTAAATTCATAATTATACCAGAGAAGCCTAACTCAATCCATAACTATAACAGAGAAGCCTATCTCAATCTATAACGATTACAGAGGGATTGTAAATAACTATCAGAAAACGTTTTTCCCAAATTAACTTAAAGTGCACAACATAGTTCCCCTTCCAAATTAACAACTTACCTTTGTGAAAGCAGTTGAAGTTTTCAGTGAAAATCCTTTTCAAATGTACCTCAGGTAGTACTAGTCAAAATGGCTGTGTTTCCCTCTCATTTTTCATATATATTCATGTACTTAACCAATCAAATGTCAGCACATAAAAGTACAAAATGTAAGTAACATTTTAATTGGTTGTAAATTCCAACACTTTCATATGTGTTTTTGTCATGTAATTTACCTCAGGATATTTAGACAGGGCTACAGCCTAAATGGCTCAATGGAATACCACCAAATTTGGGAAAATGGAAGGGACTGCTATGCAGTAGGGCCTATTCTATATTTGGTGAAAGTGTCTCCAGTGGTTTTTATGTAAATTAACTTCCCAAATTTTTTAGGGAGCGCCTACAGGTGCGCGCTCCGGTACGTGCACCGGGAGTGCTACGGGAATCCGCCATCTTGTGTTTCGGTACAATTGAGACACAAGATGGAGGACAAACAACGTTGGAAATGGGTAGAAGGGGGCACGGTAGACAGCCCCTGACCCCCTAGGTTTTCTGAGGGGGGCTTAGGAGGCCTATATAGGCCCAAAAAATAATTTAAAAAAAACATTTTGCAGGGGGAGCACCCGGTACACGCACCGTGGAGCATACCGGAGAGCGTACTTTGGTGACAAATAGTGAAAAAAGTTAGAGTAAAATAATCCTTCTGAGTGATCAGAGGTAGGGTAGCCCTGAAAAGAGCTTTTGGGTTCTGTGTCTGATTTAGGTACCTACAAGTAGGTTCCTATGCACAGTCTTAAATTCAGGAGGAATATTCTATTCCCCTCATCTGAGAAGTGCACACCATCTCCTCTGTAGATATCTTGCATGTTGTAACGCAAGTTATTGTTGTATATTGAACCCATTCTATAGTCTCTCATGGAAGCAGAAACAGATTTATTCACATGTTTCTGTGCTTTCTCAAATTGTGGACAAAATTGGTTGGACCAGTTCCATTTCTGTCTTTGACATATATTGGAATATACCAAGGCAGTTTGTGGAAAAAGTGTCATCAATTGACCAAAGGTGTCCTTTAAAAGCATTTCCAGACCTACCCCAGTCAAAGTGCCCAAGTCATTTCCACCACAGTGCACTATTAAGAGGTCAGGGTTTGGCAGATGCAAAAAGGTTTTCACCAATGGTATCAATTGGTGACATCTCAATCCTCTCTGGCCGATCCACTTGATTTCCACATTTGGTAAATCAAGGTTGTGAAAATTTCTGCTAGCTGCATACCTTTGAGCCCAGTGGATGTAGCTATGTCCAATAATCCAGACAGAATACATGGTGAGAAAAGGTTCTGGTGCAGTCAGATGAAGTGGGGGAATGAAATGGCAGTTGGAACAGTAGGAGTTTACAAAAAAATAATTGTGGAGTTTCACTGCTCTTGAATCACAAGCAATGTTTGGCGGATTCAGATAGTTGAAAACTAAAAGTTAGGGTACATTGTTGTGTTTTGTGAAAGAAGCAATTTGAACGGTTAAGAAAAAGTCAATTAAAGAAACATTGTACCGGATAAGCTGGTGTATTGAGAGGTCAAACATCCTTGCTGACTTCATTTGCAACATTGTAGAATAAACTTTTGAACCTGAGAGTTCAGTAATGAGGGAGTTGCTATGGTAACAGGTAGAAAGGTCTGAGGGGGGAAGGGTGTTGGTTTGAAAATAGTGAGGGAAGAGTTTTGATTGGTTGAAATGAGGCATATGTGTGTAGAATTAGAGGTTTTCTGTGCCAGTCAAGGTTGCAGTGTCTTGAGTGCATACCTTTTGCTCTGCTAAAGAAAAATTGGTGTGTGTTCGTCTGACACTGTTCTCAATCTCCCAAAGCACTTGTAAAGGTAAGTAATGATACATTTAATTTAGAAAGAGATTTGTATGCTCTATGGAGAAGATTTGGAAGCAGATTGTGTTTTTTTAATGTTGCTTTGTGTCATGTTTTTTTATAATGCTTGGTTAAAACATTTTGCTGCATAGAGGAATTGTCTTTTGTGAAATAGTGAAGTTTCAGTAGTGAAATCGAATGCTTGTACATAGGACCTGTGCTGTGTTTCTAAAATGTTATTTAAAAAACGATTTTGGGGTAAATGAATGGCTGTTATATTTTTGAGAAGGAATTATTAGTGTTTGCCTCATTAAATAAATATATTTGAACCTTTTACAATGATGTCACTTGCATTACCTCAGATTAGGAAGCAGATTGAGCTTCTTTCTTGTTTTTGTATCATGTTTTTTGATAATGCTTGGTAAATAGATTTTGCTGCATAGAGGAATTGCATTATGTAAAATTGAGAAGTTTCACTAGTGAAATGGAATGCTTGTACATAGGACCTGTGCTGTGTTTGTAAAATGTTATTTAAAAAACGATGTTGGGGTAAATGGATGGCTTTTATATTTTTGAGAAGGAATTAATAGTGTTTGCCTCATTAAATAAATATATTTGAACCTTTTAGAATGATGTCACCTGCGTTACCTCAAATTAAGAAGCAGATTGAGATTCTTTCTTGTTGGTTTGTGGCATTTTTGGGAAATGCTTGATATTAACATATGCAAGATAGAGGTATTGTCTTTTGTGAAATAGTGAGGTTTCAGTAGTGAAATTGTATGCTTGTACATAGGACCTGTGCTGTGTTTCTTAAATGTGATGTGAAAAACAATTTTCGGGCAAATGAATGGTTTTTACATTTTTGAGAAGGAATAAATAGTGTAGATGAGGTGATACCTGTCCAGGGGGGTAGATGAGGTGAGGCCTGTCCAGGGGTGCAGATGAGGTGAAGTCTGTTTAGGGTTGCAGATGAGGTGAGACTTGTATAGGGGTGCAGAGGAGGCGAGGCCTGTGTTCAAGAGTGTAGTGGGAGAGAAGCGTGTCCTGGGGTGCAAAGAAGGTGAAGCCTGTGTCTAAGAATGCAGTGGGGGAGAGGCTTCATGAAGTCCAGTCCACTGCATTCTTAGACACAGGCCTCACCACCTCTGCTCCCCTGGACAGGCCTCACCTCCTCTGCGCTTCTGGAGAGGCCTCACCTCATCTGCACAATCTGCTTCCTAATCTGAGGAAACACAGGTGAAACGTGCAATCATGTACACAGTATCTAAACCTTGTGAATAATGTAAAACCAATTCATGTGCTGTAAATCAATTTTTACATAACATTTAAAAAACAGAGCATAGGTTATATGTACAAGCATTTCATTACACTACTGAACCCTCACTTTTTTACAAAATACAATTTCTCTATGCACTAACATTTTTTTACCAAGTCTTATCAAGAAATGTGACACAAAGGAAGAATAAAAAAGCTTAAGGTGCTTTCTAATCTGGTAAATAGATTTTGCTGCATAGAGGAATTGCATTATGTAAAATTGAGAAGTTTCACTAGTGACATGGAATGCTTGTACATAGGACCTGTGCTGGGCTTGTAAAATGTTATTTAAAAAACGATTTTGGGGTAAATGAATGGCGTTTATATTTTTGAGAAGGAATTAATAGTGTTTGCCTCATTAAATAAATATATTTGAACCTTTTAGAATGATGTCACCTGCGTTACCTCAGATTAGGAAGCAGATTGAGGTTCTTTCTTGTTGGTTTGTGGCATGTTTTTTGGAAATGCTTGATATCAACATATGCAAGATAGAGGAATTGTCTTTTGTGAAATAGTGAGGTTTCAGTAGTGAAATTGTATGTTTGTACATAGGACCTGTGCTGTGTTTCTTAAATGTGATGGAAAAACGATTTTGGGGCAAATGAATGTTTTTTACATTTTTGAGAAGGAATAAATAGTGTAGATGAGGTGAGGCCTGTCCAGGGGTGTAGATGAGGTGAGGCTTGTCCAGGGGTGCAGACGAGGTGAAGCCTGTTCAGGGTTGCAGATGAGGTGAGGCTTGTACAGGGGTGCAGAGGAGGTGAGGTCTGTGTTCAACAATGTAGTGGGAGAGAAGCCTGTCCAGGGGTGCAAAGGAGGTGAGGCCTGTGTCTAAGAATGCAGTGCGGAAGAGGCTTCATGAAGTCTAGTCCACTGCATTCTTAGACACAGGCCTGACCATCTCTGCTCCCCTGGACAGGCCACACCTCCTCTGCGCTTCTGGACAGGCCTCACCTCATCTGCACAATCTGCTTCCTAATCTGAGGAAACACAGGTGAAACATGCAATCATGTACACAGTATCTAAACCTTGTGAATAATGTAAAACAAATTAATGTGCTGTAAATCTTTTTTTAAATAACATTAACAAAAACAGAGCACAGGTCATATGTACAAGTATTTTGTTACACTACTGAAATGTCACTTATTTTCAAAATTCAATTCCTTTATGCATCAACATTTCTTTACCAAGCATTATTATTATTTTTCCACCTGTCCCCTTCTAACACCCTCTCTCTGACTTATTCCTTTTTACATCCTGACTCTGTGTTACACTCTCTTACACTCTCTCTTTGACTTACTTTATGTTACACCCTGTCTCTGATTTATTCCCTTTCTCTCTTTTTGACAGCAATTTCTAAATCATACTCTGTCTTACATCCTCTACCTGATTTACTCAGTCTTACAACATTTATCTTTGTAACATTCTCTCCCTGTCTTACTCCCTATTACACACTTTGCCGGTTTTACACCGTCTCTCCCTCTTTCTGACTTTTTTATTCTCTTCCTTTCTTCCTGTTATATCCTCTGTCTGACCTATTTCTTGTTATATCCACTGTCTTTTTTTACTTCCTCTTACACCCTCTCTCAAGCTTACTCTCTCTCTCCCTTTTACAGGCTCTCTCTGTTTAGGTCTCTTTTACATCCTCTTCCCTTCTAACACCCTCTCTCTGTCTTACACCCTGTTAAACCCTTTTTCTGATTTACTCTTTTTCTCCCTTTCTTTGACTTACTTCCTCTCCCTATTACATCCTTTCTCTGTCTTACAACATATTATACACTCTCTCTGTCTCCTTCTCTATGTTTTACTCCCTCTACCTGTTTCTTTGTCTGACTCTGTCTGTCTCTTTGTGTTACTCCGTCTAGCTGTTTTTCTCTGTCTTACTCCTAGTTATATAGTTGCTGTGATATAAACTTAGATATGTTGTAAACTAGTGTTTATATCGTTTGCTTATTGTCATTCCTTTGTTGTTTGCTAATAGTGGTCTATAATATGTTATTATTTTCTTTACCTCAGATTGACATCAACAATTCAAAAGTTTTGGAAATATGCCTTCAAGACAGAGGAGAAGAAAAGATACCATACGGAAAAAATCAAAAACAGCAACGGAATTAGAGCACTCCCCTACAACAAGTACTTCAAAAAACACAAAAAAGCTCCTGGTAAGTTTTTTTTTCGGAACATATGTAGAGCAAAAAAAAATGTTAATGAGAAAGAGAATATACAGAAGGAGAGAGCAAATTTGAAAAGGAAGGAGAGGCCCCCCAAAAGTGTTACTACTGGACCAGGAGAGAACAGTATGTATAGTAATAGAAGGCAAAACCAATTTAGTAGACGAATGTTTCGTAATAGGGTAGTTTTAAATTTGTTAAAAAATATGAAGAAAGGTAAACAGAGAGCTGCTTTCTACAAGAAAAAGAAAAGTGTAGAGAAGATTGTTGATCAGGCTTTCGAAGTTAAGAAAAAATTATATATTTTAGTAATCAATAGAATTAGGATACTTAACAAGGCAATTAATGTTTTCAAATCGAACAGTAGATGGAAAAGAATAATTAATCGGACTAATTTTTGTGAAGTATTTTCAGGGAAATGGATGCATAGTTCAAGTTCTGAGCCATTTTTTAATGAGGAGAGTTACTTCCAGGAGAATGATTTGGTGCATGCAGTTGACACCAGTGGTCGAGCATATGAGGTGAAAGACGGTTGTCTGATGGAAAAAGAGAAACTTGTGTCTAGAGATGCAGAAGAGGTGTTAGCTGATGAAGTTTTAGGGAGACGTACTAAGGGTCCAGTGTACACATGGAAGTGTAGTAGTATTTGTAGTGTGCGACAGGATTCAATCGATTTGCTTCATAATTTCTTACGTACATATAGTAAGAAAAGTGTAAAACAGAAAATAAAGATGTTGCAAGAGTTAGATCCTTGCAGAGTGAGAGAAAACACAGGTTTGCATGGGCATTCACTGGCTTGTCTTTCTAGAAAAGTATGTCAGAGTGTTTTTCATCATTTTAGGATGTTAGCAGTGCATCATAATAAAGTGAGTGAATTAGTGAGAAGGTTGTATTATGCAAAAAGTCCAGCACTTAAGCTTAAACAGTTAAACAGTGCTCTTTTGCATGGATCTGAATTAGATGTGAAGAGCATTTGTGAAGAAATTGAGTTTTGTTATTTTGGGGACAAAGAGGACAGTGTAGAAATGGATATAGTAATAGATGGTAATGTGGAAGACAATGTACAGATTTTAAGTACAGAAAAGTTTGACGAGGAAATTACCAAGTTTAAGGTGAAATCAAGTGAAAGGCCTAATTTTACTTGTGTGTGTTGTCGACGGACTCATTATAAGATTCAGACTAGGTTAGTTGATTTATATGCAAAAAGTGTAATGGTAAACAATAGTGAATGGAAGGATTTTGTAACTTATTTGTTTGGTGGAGAATTCTTTTGATTTGAGTTCTGATCAGCGTATTTGTAAAAATTGTTTTAAAAAAATAAATGAAAACAGAATGCCTGCTAGAGCTGTTCATAATAATCTTCAGTTGGTAGATATTCCTTCTGAATTGATGGATTTAAATACTTATGAATCTTTTTTGATTCAATGTGTCCATCCTTTTCAGGCTATTGTCCGCATGGAGCCTAAGATAGGGAAATTGCCTCCTGCAGATTTACAAAGAGGATTAAAGGGAAGAGTTGTTTATTTGCCTCTAGATGTCAAGAAAAATATTGATACAATTGGTGTAGAAAGAGTAGAAGAGGATCCTCTGGTTATTCTAGTTAAAGGGGTTCCGACAAAGAGTAAGAAAATTCGGCAAGATTTAGTGGATGTTAGGAAAGTTAAAAAGGCAACGTTGTATTTGGTCAAAAACAATGAGTACTACAAACATGTATGTGTTGGAGCAGAGGAAACAGCTACAGAAGAAGACAGTGATTGTTCAGTTGGCCAAATTGAAAAAGTTGATATGTCTAGAAGTGAAGAAATATATGAACATTATACTGTTCATCCTTTGCATTCCAAAGAAGTAATGGGGAATGCAATTGACTTGTTTCAAATGAAAGCAGCAAAAGGAAGTCCCATTAGTGTATGGGAAGAAAGTTTGGAAGCTCGTGGTTTTCCACAGTTATTTCCAACAGGTCGAGGTGGACGATATGACGATCGACCAGTTCAAATTCCTGCAGCTGAATACCAGACTTTAAGATTATATGCTGAAGATCCAAGGTTTCGTCAATGCATTCCGTATTTGTTTCATCTACTGTAGGAAAGTGACTTCTCTGGGCTTTCTTATGCAGTGAACCATATACTGAAAAGTGGAGTACATCTGCAAAATGTTTCGGCGAGGGACTTTATGGAGAAAGTCAATCTGCAAGACAGTATTTTGGAATCTCAGCTAATCAATCTCATGGCATGTCAGCGTGGTACAAATGAGTATTGGTTCCGTCGTCATGGGGAAATGAAATGTATGCTAAGAAACTTAGGAACTCCTACATGGTTCCTCACTCTTAGCTGTGCTGAGTATGCATGGGACGACTTACTTCAATTTCTACGAGAGGCAAATGGAAACATACAAAATATAGAATTCAAAACACCTGGAGAACTGTGTTCTTTAGATCCAGTGAATGTATGCAGATATTTCAATCATAGATTTGAATCTATGATGTATTTTATTACCAACAAAACAAATCCTCCCCTTGGAGAGGTTTGGATTTCTTTTGGAGGAAGGAGTATCAAGCGAGAGGTGCTCCTCACATACATATGTTGTTATGGATTAAAGATGTACCCAAATTTGGAACTGATTCGGATGACACAGTGATGAGTTTCATTGAAGAGTATTCAAATTGTGCTGTTCCGAAAACTACTGAAGAAAACATTTAAGGCAACAAGTTTTACGCTTTCAATTCCATCGTTGTGGAAAGAACTGTTGTCGAAAATTTAGAAACAAGGACAAGTTCTACACAAAATGTCATTTCGCGTTTCCACGACCAGTGATTTCTAAAGGAAGAGTAAATAATTTGATGTCTTCTCTGCGACATACTGTGACGAGAAAATCCCCCAAAAAATACATGCAATTTAAAAAGAAACGAAGAGTCCAAGTATATTACCGACTACAACCCAGTGATTTTGTCCATGTGGAATGCTAACATGGATATTCAGTTCGTTGCTGACAATTCTATTGCTGTGGCTCAATATGTGACGTCTTACATCACAAAAAAAGGACACAACTGAACGAAATGTGGGAGGACATTTCACATGGAAAGAGTGTAAGTAAAAAATTATACAGTTTCAGTCTGAAGATGTTGTTGCATCAAGAAATTGGAGCATATGAATGTTCTGATCAGTTATCATCAGCAAGTCTCTATGCCAAATCTAGAACAATCATTTGGGTGAGTCTAGGTCTTGCTGCAACACGAAACCGAGTTTTGAAATCTGTACAAGAAATTGAGTATTTGGCGGAGAAAGAACCAAACAGTACAGATATTTTGAAGACAAACATGTTGGATACATACTATCCAAATAGAAGTACTCACCTTGAGAACACTTGTTTGTATGAAGTTCTGCAAAACTATAGTTATAAGAGGAATATCATAGAAGATATCAATAATGGAAAATGTGCTGTCATTAGGTATGAAGGATGTCTAGTGAAGCAGAGAAAAGGCCATTTGATTAATCATCGAAAATTGAGTTGTGAATCTCCAGACAAAAGAGAATTTTACTATTTAGGTCTTTTGCAACTCTTTAAGCCATGGCGTACAGAAGAGGAACTACTTGGAGATTTTCTCTGTTACAAAGATTTGTTTAATGCAACCAAGGATACCATAGAATGTCCTGTTTTTCCAAATTATCTGCAAATGTTGAACGAAGAAATAGAGCAAGAAGCCACAATTGCCGAAGAGATTGCTAGAGACAGTTCTCAAGACAGTCAGAGTTCTACTTCATTGAGTCAGGATCCACTAGGAGGACCAATTATCCAAAATGAAGCTGCCACCGCCATGGATGAGGTGGAAAGAGCTATGGAACAAGCTCAAGAGGATGTAGTTCACTTAGAAGATTTGGTAAAGCAAATGAACGTTGAGCAGAAAAAGATATATGATGAAGTCACAAAACAGATTGAACATGGATTCAGACATGAGAAAAAAGAGTGCTCATGTACATCATTTAAGCCTGTCCAACTGTACGTAAGTGGAGAAGCGGGAACAGGAAAAAGTTTTCTGATTAAAGCAATTGCAACTTATCTGCAGAAAAGGACTGAATCACCGCTGTCTTGTGTTGTAACCGCTCCAACTGGACTGGCAGCACATAACATTAAAGGGATTACTCTACATCGTTTACTGATGCTGCCAGTTGAGCATGATAATAAATTGCATTACAACAAGCTATTTGGAGATGCGTGTTCTGAAGTTTCCAGAGTCCTGAAGAAAATGAAACTTCTTATCATTGATGAAGTAAGCATGGTCTCAAATCTAATGCTTGCTTTTGTGCATTTGAGAATGCAAGAAATTCTTAGAACAGAGTATGATGTGTTATTTGGAGGAAAACACATTATTGTTTTTGGAGATCTACTGCAGTTGACTCCGGAAAAAGGACAACCAGTGATTAAAATGCTCACGCATGAAGATACCAGGAAGTCCCTTGGAAGCATTGGAAACGTTAATGTATGGTTAAATTTCAAATATGCAGAACTGCTTCAAAATATGCGACAAGCAAAGGATGAAGATTATAAAAATATTCTACAAGATGTAAGAATCAGAAAAGTAAGTGAGCAGGGGAAAGAAGATTTACATGCATGATTAAGTTCAAATTTGTATCCAAATGAAAACATTCTTCCAGAGAATATTTTTAAGAAAATTACTGAGAACAAATCTGGGATATCTTTGATGCCATCTCTGCAAGAATGTTCCATCTTCAACAACAAAATGTTAAAGTTAGAAAATGAAGAGATTGTGAAACCGGAAGCAATAGATAAAATTTAGCATATGGGAGCAACAATTATTTTGTCAGAAAATTTGAAATCAAAATTGGATTCATTAGAGAAGAGTATATCTAAAACAGCTGGTTTTGAAAAGACTCTGAATGTGTGTTTAAATTGTCATATTATTTTGAGAAGGAATTTAAATGTTGAAAGAGGTCTGGTAAATGGAGCAATGGGTCATGTTTTTGATTTTGTGAATTATAGAAGTAGAGATGGAAATTAATTTTTAAAAATTTAATTTGATGGCATTGAGCAAGTACAACAAATCAGTTGTTGTTCTGCTAGATTTTTGCTTGTAAAAGACTTATATGTTCGCCGAAAACAGTTTCCTGTTTGTTTGGCATATGCGGTGACAATTCATAAATCTCAAGGTTTAAGTGTAGATAGTGCTTTGGTGAATATTGGAAGTTCTGTGTTTAAAGAGGGTATGGCATATGTGGCATTATCCTGAGTCAGAACTTTATCAGGATTGTACTTGATTAAGTGTGATGAGACAAAGATTTGTGCAGATCTAAATTGTGTTAAAGAATACAATAGGTTAAGAAGAGAGTATGCTCCACATTTGCCTCAATATCCTCTGTTTGAAAAACGTGTGGTAGGCCGAAAAAGAAGAAATGAGAATAATTGCAGTAAGGTAGTAGCAAAAAGACAAAAAGTAGATGAAAATGTAATTGTAAACAGAAAGATAAAGGATTCTGATGAAGATGTTGTTGGATTTCAGTTTGAAAACAGTTCTGGTGTCAACTGCTATGCTACTGTAGTGGTTAATGTTGTTTTTTTCTTCAAACTTTACAAGAACAGATTGTTGAAAATCGTGATCAAAGATTGTGCAGTTTATTGAATTCTGTGTTTGAGAAATGTAGCAGTGATAGAGCAAAAATAGAAAGTGTTACAGAAATTCGAAATATTTCAGACATGTTCTGGTCAAGAAAATTTTTCACAGAACATTCAGCAGGATTGTCAAGAATTTTTAATATATATGTTTGGTGTTTTGGAAGATGAAGGTGTAGATGTAGAAAATCTTTTTAGCCTTTCTTATCAATGGCAGCATGACTGCGACAATTGTAGTTTATCAAGTACTACTAGAATAGACACTGAAAGATTTATATATTTGACTTTACCAGACTGCAAATCAGTGCCATTTAATAATCTGGTTAAAGCAGCTGATCATAATATGGTGTGTACCCAATGTAAGTGTCCGATGCTATCTACATTATTTATACAAACTTATGGAAAGGGGCGACCATTCGGTCCCCCCGAACGTATGGTGGAGTACCACGATCCCCCCGGGAAGCCATCTTGGGCAGGAGGCGAGTCTCGGCTGGTATGCCCGAAGCGGCGTAGCCAGGGCGCGCCTTTTTCCCGCCCTAGAGTGGGTTGTCCTAGACACTGACGCGGCCGGCCACGCCCTCGGAGGCAGGCGGGGGCGGGTTTACGCCCGCCCTGAAGACGGATAAAAGGAGCAGGAAGCCAAGGAAGCATCCTCTTGTTCCTGTGCTCTGAAGCTGCACCTCCCCGCTGCACGTGAGCTCGAGACGGAACGAAGAGCCAATTTTGAGCGTTGTAATTTTTGTCTTTGTTTTACAGATATCTCGTTCGAGAATGCCGGGCAAGAAGGTCGGAAAGCGGGTCGGGACCGATCAGATGCTCCGCATGCTCATAAAGGAGGTAGCCGAGTTGAAGAAGCAGATGGCGGTAAAGGATGGGGAGGGAGGACCGAAGCGAATCGTTGGTCCAGCATTGCCGGGAGTAGTCCCTAGCGGGAGAGGCAAGAGGTCCAAGAGGGGGGCACCTGGGGGGGAGGCCCCGGTTCCCGATACACCGATAGAGGGGCCTGCCCCGGTTCCGAAGGAGGGGCATCCAATCCCCGTGGTAGTCACCCCCGTGAACGGAGAGGATATGCCTCCCGAGTTGGCGGCACAACTGGCAGCGTGGTTGGGAAAAGATAGTGAGGGCACCACGGCTGACGACGCCGGGGCAGTAATGAGACAACTGCGGGAATCTAGAGAGGCTGCGAAGGCACCATCTTCTGTTCCCCCACAGGTTCCGGTGGCTGAGATTGCAGCAGGCCCGAGTTCGGCAGCAAGTACAGCACCTAGTTCAGGTAAGCGGCTACTGCCGATTGCGGGGGAGGGGTCTGTACCCTCACGAAGGGAGAAAGTGGCCCAGCATGTTCCACTTGAAATTAAGGAAAAGATTTGGGCTGATAAGTATGTGAACATGTTTTCTTTGCTTACTGACCATTACGAGATAGAGCATGTGAAGAGCCAAAAGGAGCTCATGCATCCGAGTGTTTGGCGCGCAAAAATGGCCGCCTTTAAGGTTGACGAAAACATTGGTACTTGGGGCAGAGCGTGGGGCATTTTTACCTCCATCATGGGCGAGCGCAGGCCCGAGTTGTTGACCGAGTTGCCAATTTATCAATCACGTATCATGGAGTATTCCGTAGCATATGGGGGCAATCAGTGGTTTTGCTATGACAATCTTTTTAGAAAAGCTAAGGAACACGACCCATTTTTGACTCGGGATTGTTACGACTCCGTGTCATGGCAAAAAATGGAGAGTACAGGAATGTTGAAGGTACCATTGTTAGGGAGTAACGGGGGGGAATCTTCCCGCCAGAACTCTGGGACACCCTTTCGGACGGGTGCAGGTAACGAGTACCACTCGAAGCCAAGTGGCAACACAGGTAAAAGGGGGATCTGTTGGAATTTTAACAGAGGGAAATGTACGAGGCCCCAGGGGTCATGCAAATTCAGACATGAGTGTGGGGGGTGTGGGCAGCCATCCCATCCTGAGTCCATGTGCAGAGCCAAAACGGGTGATAACGGTGGTAAGGGAGGCGCCAAACAGGTCTGATATAGTCCGAGGGGCGCCTTTACCTACCCCGATTGATACCATGGCAATGATTCCTTGGCTCAACGAATACCCGGATCATGCTTCCGCTGGGGTGTTACGAAACGGGTTTTCATATGGTTTCCGCATCCCAGTGGGGGATTTTCAGGGTGTAGCAAATTGTAAGAATCAACTGTCGGTCTTGCAGCACACGGCGGTGGTACAGGTAAAGATTGGGAAGGAGGTGACTCGAGGTCGCGTCGCCGGTCCATTCGATTTGCCACCGGTTGCTAACTTTGTTTGTCCCCCTCTAGGGGTGGTCCCCAAGAAGGACCCGGGTGAGTTTCGGCTGATACATAACTTATCAGCCCCAGGTGGTCTTTCCGTGAATGACGCGATAGACCCAGAAGTGTGTTCGGTGCGGTACGCATCTGTCGATGAGGCCGTTGCCATGTTGAATCGCCTGGGTCCCGGGACGCTGATGGCAAAATCAGACATCGAGTCAGCGTTCCGGTTGCTCCCGGTACACCCAGACGATCAGCGTCTCCTGGGTTTTCAGTTTCAGGGTCGCTATTACATGGATAGATGTATGCCAATGGGGTGCTCGATTTCCTGTGCCTATTTCGAGAAGTTCAGTTGTTTTCTGCAATGGGTATTCACAAGGAAGACTGGTTTTCGACATGTTATGCACTATCTCGATGACTTTCTGTTTTTGGGGGCAGCCGGGGATCCTGAGTGTGGACAGGCTTTACATGAATTTCGTGTCTTAATGAATCAATTCGGAGTGCCATTGGCACCAGGTAAGACTGTGGGTCCCTCGACCTTGCTCGAGTTTCTGGGGATCGAGCTCAACTCGGTAGAAGGTTGTTTTCGATTACCCAAGGAAAAATTGTTGAAATTCAGGTTATCCCTTGAGACATGTATTCGTGCAACAAAAGTAAACCTGCATCATTTGCAACAGGTGGTGGGTCAGTTGAATTTTGCCCTGAGAGTGATGCCAATGGCGCGCCCCTTTTCCCGCTCGATTGCACAAGCCATGGTCGGCCTGAAGGAAGGCCATCATCGCACGAGGCTCTCGGCAGAGGTTCGCCAGGACATGCGCATTTGGTTGGCATTCCTGGCGGATTTCAATGGTCGAGTTGTCTGGAACAGGCCGGCAGTGTCCTCCGAAGAGCTGGGGCTGTGGACAGATTCGGCGGGGAGTATAGGTTTTGGTGCCATATTTGGTGCACAATGGTCGGCTCAAAAATGGCCGTCATGGTGGCACGAGTGCGGGTTGACAAGTAACATTGCTTTTCTCGAACTTTTCCCTATTCTGGTGGCACTGAAAACTTGGCCCGAGAGGTTCCGTGATCACTCTGTGGTGTTCTGGTCTGATAACATGACCGTGGTTGAGTGTATCAATAGTCAGGCAGCACGATGCAAATTGATTCTGAGACTGCTCAAGGAAATTGTGTTGTTATGCATGCAACTGAATGTACTGTTTAGGGCAAGACATGTGCCGGGGGTGATGAACCAAGTGCCTGATGCGCTTTCTCGTTTCCATATGCAGGCCTTCTGGGGTTTTCTGCCCACAGCGGACCCGGTGGCGGCACCCTTTCCCGAAGCTCTCTGGTCTCTCGGTGCCCCGAACTACAAAACCTTGTGGGAGAGAGTTTAGCACCCAGGACGAGGAAGGCATATGAAGGGGCGTTCCGTTCCTATTGGGCCTTTTTGGGTACTGCTAGTGGGGAACTTTGGGGTCAGGAAGAGTCTGTAGTGAAATTTCTGCTCTCTTTACATCAGGCAGGCAAATCAGTAGCTACGGCCCAGAGGCATCGGGCCGCCATTTCCTTTATGGCAAAGGCTCATGGGATCCAGGACCCGACAGCGTCTTTCGTTGTGCAGAAAGCGCTACGTGGGTGGCAACGCCTTGAGGGTCGCAGAGTAGATGAGAGGCACCCGATAGGTCTGGATAGGCTGACCCTGTTATGGTCCGTACTCCCGGCAACGTGTTCATCCCAGTACGAATCAGTGTTGTTCCGAGCCGCATTTGCACTAGCATTCCATGGGGCTATGGGTAAGCGAATTAGTGGCGAAGAACAAGCGGGATACGATGGGGGGACTGTGCCGGGAGCACATTCAGGTCAGGGGGGAGACGATGACGGTCTCGTTTGTTAGGTCCAAAACCGATCAGGGTGCAAGCGGGGACTGCGTAATCATTCAGAGGATCCCCGGTTCTTCCATGTGCCCTGTGGTGTGCGTAGAGCAATATTTAGCGCAGAGGGTGGCAGCATGGGGGGGGACCTTGTTGCGACACCCTGACGCCACCCCACTGACGAGGTTTCAGTTCCAGAGGGTGCTTGCGATGTCGATTTCGGCCGCGGGCTTGAACCCCGGCGAGTTCGGGACCCATTCCTTTCGGATAGGGGCTGCTACTGAGGCTACAGCCAAGGGTCTGAGTGTAGAGGAAGTAAAACGTGTGGGGCGTTGGTCCTCGAACTGTTATAAAAGGTATGTGCGGTTGCACAATGTTGTGAAGCTGTAATGATATACTCATGCTTCTTGTTTTTGTTTGGTTTTTAGTTGCGCAAGCTTACAAAGCGGGGCGGACTGTGCAGTCGACCCGACACCTGGGGACCAGCGGTCAGAAATCACCGACTGCGAAAAAGGAGGTGTGGGTCATGGGCCACTCATACGTGAGGCGTGCCGCGGACGTATTCAACGCAGGTGATATGATTCACGTGGCTGGGGAATACGGGTACAGGGTGTCCTTCTACGGAAAGGGCGGGCTCTGTATTGACCAGTTTCAATCCTTTTTCGAGGGTTTATTAGGGCGGACAAGGTCACCGCTGTCTATAATCATAGTCCATCTTGGGGGCAACGATTTGGTGGCCACTGGTCGACGACTTCTTCTTGAGGCAATGCTTTCCACAGTAAGTTGGTTGGCAAGAAGAGTTCCAGGGTGCACAATTGCATGGTCCCATATGATCCCACGGAAAGTGTGGCGGGGGGCTATCTCGGTTTCTGCTCTGAATCATTCAGTAAGAAAAATAAATAACAAAGTGAGTAGATTGTTTCGTTCAAGTACACTGCATTCTGTTTCGCATGGTTGTATCAAAGGGGACAGTATGTATTTGGGGGACGGGGTTCATTTGTCCCGGGTGGGGAATGAGTTACTCATAGGAGACCTCATAGCTTGGTTGAAGGGTTTAAAACATGACCTTTAGGCAGGAGTGGGGGGTCCGGATAGCCGGTCAACTATCCGGCCTGTGGCGGTAAGGTCATGATCGGTGAGCAGTAATTGGAAGATCCCTATGGGGGGGCGTCACCCATTACGGATGGGAGCGCTCGGGGGAGGTGGCCATTGGCCCCTCAACGGGGAGGCGGTCCCGTCTAAGGATAGGCCGCCGGAAGGAAAGGAAAGGTGGTCAAGGCCCCTTCCTGGATAGGAGGGGCTACGGGCCCTCCTGGGGAATTTCCCGGGGCCAGGACATCTGCGACGGCAGATGGGTAAGTTGTGTGGGGTGCGGGAGGGGGTTTACGCTACCTTTTAGACACCTCACACGAGTCCTCGGACGACCGTTAAATGGCGTCGAGTTCATTGGGGCCCCCTTCAAGTCCAAGGGAAATTGGTAGATGCACTTGAGGTACGCCTCTGTGCGGTCGCTCCCCTCACAAGTGAGGGTGGTATTTCTGGTTTAGGGATCTGACACCGGTTATGACCTTGCCGTTGGCCCTTAACGTTAGGATGTACAATTTCAAGTCAAATGTTTTGTAGGATGTTAGTTCGGCTAGGAGAACCTTTTTATTAGAGATCTGTTAAGGTTAGCCAAACATCGTAATGTGGAAATGAAATTGTACATAATATGAAACTGTTATTTTAATGTTTTGATTTTGTTTCATATTTTAATAAATACGGCCGGGAAGGGTAACTCCCTTCCCGCCTTCCAAAAGTTCAAGAACTATTTCCGGTTTCCCAATTCTTGGGGATTGTGTTGAGAGGGGGTGGCGGGTATCTCAGCCATATGGAAAGGGGCGACCATTCGGTCCCCCCGAACGTATGGTGGAGTACCACGATCCCCCCGGGAAGCCATCTTGAGCGGGAGGCGAGTCTCGGCTGGTATGCCCGAAGCGGCGTAGCCAGGGCGCGCCTTTTTCCCGCCCTAGAGTGGGTTGTCCTAGACACTGACGCGGCCGGCCACGCCCTCGGAGGCAGGCGGGGGCGGGTTTACGCCCGCCCTGAAGACGGATAAAAGGAGCAGGAAGCCAAGGAAGCATCTTCTTGTTCCTGTGCTCTGAAGCTGCACCTCCCCGCTGCACGTGAGCTCGAGACGGAACGAAGAGCCAATTTTGACCCACCCACCAGCCCCTGAGGACAGCTAGTTGTTTTTGAATAAAGTTTTGATGTGGTAACTCTGTTTTCTTGCAGGTTGTGATGATCGTCGTGAAATTTTCGAATATGCAATAAAGAATGGTTATTTCCAGTATGTTTTGCAAATAAAGTAATTTTGCACTAGTGTTGATCAGTATTCATGCCTGTAATAAGTTATGTTTGTTTTGTAATCTTAGTAAGTTAGGTAGAATTGTCGTATTTATTTTGGTCGGGCGGTAAGGTCATGATCGGTGAGCAGTAATTGGAAGATCCCTATGGGGGGGCGTCACCCATTACGGATGGGAGCGCTCGGGGGAGGTGGCCATTGGCCCCTCAACGGGGAGGCGGTCCCGTCTAAGGATAGGCCGCCGGAAGGAAAGGAAAGGTGGTCAAGGCCCCTTCCTGGATAGGAGGGGCTACGGGCCCTCCTGGGGAATTTCCCGGGGCCAGGACATCTGCGACGGCAGATGGGTAAGTTGTGTGGGGTGCGGGAGGGGGTTTACGCTACCTTTTAGACACCTCACACGAGTCCTCGGACGACCGTTAAATGGCGTCGAGTTCATTGGGGCCCCCGTCAAGTCCAAGGGAAATTGGTAGATGCACTTGAGGTACGCCTCTGTGCGGTCGCTCCCCTCACAAGTGAGGGTGGTATTTCTGGTTTAGGGATCTGACACCGGTTACGACCTTGCCGTTGGCCCTTAACGTTAGGATGTACAATTTCAAGTCAAATGTTTTGTAGGATGTTAGTTCGGCTAGGAGAACCTTTGTATTAGAGATCTGTTAAGGTTAGCCAAACATCGTAATGTGGAAATGAAATTGTACATAATATGAAACTGTTATTTTAATGTTTTGATTTTGTTTCATATTTTAATAAATACGGCCGGGAAGGGTAACTCCCTTCCCGCCTTCCAAAAGTTCAAGAACTGTTTCCGGTTTCCCAATTCTTGGGGATTGTGTTGAGAGGGGGTGGCGGGTATCTCAGCCATATGGTCAGTATGTAATTTTAGTGTTCCAACGATGTAGACCTGATGGAACTAAATTGACAACTTGTATCAAAAATTTCGTGGCTTCTCAGTTATCAATTTCAGGAAGAACCTTGGCAACTGTAGCTATTATGTATCATGACGGTCCTTCAACAACATCAGGGCATTATACAGCTTATTTAAAATGTCGAAAAGGTTGGACTTACTACAATGATACTCATTTGACTTATAAACAACGTTTGCCTTTTGACTTAAAAAATTCTTACCTAGTGTTTTTAGAACCAAAGTTTAAGTAAAGGTAATTGGCCTATGAAGACGGGAGCAGTTATTAAAAGTTAGTCTACTGTTTAAAATTCTATTGTGAGTAAAAGTGATCGACATAATATAAAAAATCGAGGGGCATATTACCAACAACTAGCGATAATTTTTGTCTCTAACTTGTTTAGAGACAAAAATTATCGCCGCACATCGGCGATTATTATCGCAGATAAACCTTGCTATTAGCAAGGTTTATCGCAAATGCGATAAAAAACGGCCGCAATGCATGAATATCGCTGAAAAGTCAGCGATATTCATGCATTATCGAGCAAATGCTCTTAGCCATGTTATCCACCTCCCATTGGATAACATGGCTAAGAACTGCTCAGGGCAGGTGTTAGCTTTTGGAGATATTCGCGCTTAGCGCGAATATCTCCAAAAGTTGGTAATAGGAGATAGCGATGTTAGGGACTGTTTCCAGTCGCTAACATCTTGGCACGCCCACTTTGCATGTCATTAGTGATAAATATCACTGACATGCAAAGCGGGGCCCAAGATGGTCGCTATCTCCTATTAGCTGTCACTAACTGGTGTTAGCGACAGCTTGGTAATAGGGAGATAATTTTATCTCCGCTTTCTTGGCTTTTAAAGCCAAAAAAGCGGAGATAAACCCCCTTGATAATATGCCCCCCAGTTCTCATATAGTTACTGTAAGTGGATCTCATAGTAAGTGATATCAGTATTATAGGAAATGTTGAACATGAGTGGATCCAAAGAGGGGAATATGAATATTTAAACATTGTGAAAATGTTGTATGAGCTTTTCTTTCAAAACATCGGGTAAACAGTAATTTCGGAGTTTGATTTGAGAAATTTAAAAGCTTACTGATATATCTGACACTATTTGGCCGTCAGGAAAGGTGAAGGAATGAGCAAAGAGTCATGACTTAACACAAGGAGGAAATGAAAACGTTGAGAATTATTTCAGATGTTCTTAGAGTTTTTTTTTAGAAAGTCGATGAAATGGAAATTTAAAAGAACAGCAGAGTATTTTCCAACAAAAAGGACCTTCACGATCTACTATTTGGCCTCAAGGAAAAGTAAGTGAATGAAAGAATAGTGTACATATATGATTTGTAAGTTTATATGGGTTTTTTAAAACACAATCTTTTAGATTATGTTTTTTTTCCCACTGTCATATGATGAATAGTTTGAACTCACTGTTTTTAGTGAAATTCAATATATTCTGAGTACAGAAAAAATAAACTATCTAACGTGTTGTACAAGTTATTCTATAGTTTGTATTGTCTAATTTATATTGTATTCCCATTGTCTCACACTCACTTTCCTTTTTCCATCCTTTTTTCAGCTCTCTTTACTCACTCACACTGCCTTTCTCTCACTCTGTTTCATTGCTGTTCCCTTACTCCACTTCTTTCACATCCCCTCAATCCCATTTCAACTGTCTGCATCCCCTCTCTCCCTTGCACCACTTTTCAATCTGTCTACTTTACTTCCTTTTTCCGTCTTTTCCTCCTTTGCTCTTTTACTAATTCCTCTTTACTCACTCACCTCTTTTGTCGCACTCTGTCACTATAACTCACCCATTCTCCCTCACTTATCTTTCTTTGCTTCTTTCTTTTGTCCTCTTTTTTCGTTCTCTACCTCTATGTCCTCAGTCCCTCACTCTCCTTGTGTTATGCTCACTTGTGTTTATCTACCTTCTATCATTTCTCTTAGAACAACTTCACTGCTCCTCTCTCATCATTCTTCACCCCAGTTCTTTTACTCCAGTTCCATTACTACCCCGCATTTCCTATCTTTCAGTGTCCTTCTCTTTACTTTCCTCACCGAATCACATTCTCTCAGTACCACTGCTTTAGTCCTCTTCCCCTCTCTTTCCTTCTTTTGCTCCTTTACTCATTTTCCTTTCTTCACTCATTGTACTCCACTTCACTCAGTCCTTCCCTTGGTCCCTCTGTATACTTACTTCCTCACTCCTTTCCCTCAATCCATCTATATTATCCTCACTCCCTTCATCCCTTCATTCTGTGACTCCCCTTCACTCACTTTCAGTCATATTCCATTCCTCTTTCTTGTAAATGGATCCTCAATCAGACTCCTTTCCCTCTCACTCATTCCCCTTTTACTTACTCCTCTTTCCTGATTTAGTTTTGCTAACTCACATTCTTTTAGTATCTTACTTACCTTCAGTTCATTTCTCTCTTCTTCTCTTCCTCTCTGTCACTGAATTTATCTGCCTTACTCTTAGTAATTTGTTTCTTTGTTTATCTGCCTTACTCTTAGTAATTTGTTTCTTTTCCCCTCTTTTTGTCCTTCCACATTACTTTATTTCCCTTTCTGTAGCCTTCACTCTTGCTTTATTTCTTAGTACACTTTTATGATTTTTAACCTCTTGACCTGTCTCTTCTATTTTAAAATATATATTTTACTAATTATAACTTATTTTTTCTTCTCTCTTTCACAGATACAAAGTGTAGAAAAAATATGTAATTAAGTTTACATTAATTATATGGTAAGTGTGACTAAAAAAATGTAGTTTGTCATCACCCTTTGCTTTAACCTCACTACTTTTCTCTCACCCTACCTCACCCCTGTTTCCTCACTCTGCTTCCCTTACTTATGCTTATCCTCCATGTTTACTTCTCTTTTCCTTGCTTTCCTACCACATTCAACTTCTTTCAGTCTCCCTGCTCACCTACACTCCCTCACTTACCTTTTTTTTCTGGTTCACTCAGTCCCTTTCTGTCACTCCTTCCTTTACCCTCTCTGTCCTTTCTCTCTGTCACTCCCCATGCATTTCCTTTTCTCAGTTACTTCCTCTAACACCTTTTCTCTGTCTTACTATCTATTACACAGTCCCTCTGTGTTCCTCCCTCTAGCTCTCTTTCTCTTAACACCACTCTCTCTGTCCCTTTTCTTCATGCTCACTCCTTCATTATTTTTTTTACATTATTTTTTTGGTGTGCTAACGGGACGCGCACCGGGGCGCGCCGGAATACTGCGCTTACCGGTGAGCACACCAGGGAAAAAAAAAATACAAAAAAAATGAACATACATTAAAAAATAGTATTACATAAATATACAATATAGGATTCATTTAAAAAAATATTACATTTCATAGCTATAGAAATTTGCTATTAAAAAACCTTTGAAATTCACTGAAAAAAACGTAGGTTTCACACCAGTTATAGTTAGGAATTAGCATTTAAAAAACCTATGAAATTCACTGAAAAAACCACAGGTTTCACACCAGTTATAGTTAGGAATTAGCATTTTAAAAACCTATTAAATTCACTGAAAAAAACATAGGTTTGACACCAGTTATAGTTAGCTGGAAATGTTACTGATATAAAACCATTGAAATTCCCACGTTATAGTTAGTTGCCCTCACTATAAATTGCGCGCCTGCAATGACCTGCTGATGAAGTCACATATTACATCACTCATGACATGGTCAGTGACATCTCTCATGACATCACTGATGACACCATCCTTGTGACAGAGTGACAGACCTCCTTTCAGTGTAATGTAACCCTTGAAACACATATTCAAAAATAGAAACTAACATTTTCAAAAAAATGGAGATACCCATACCAGTTACAACAACCAATTCAGTATTTCCACCATCTATATACTCATCCACGCATTCACCAACAGTTCTATATAGTCACTCATACATATATTCACTCATCATATGTAGTGAAACACCTATACATCCTGTTACACACCGACAGTCATCCAAAAGTTACTCACACATGCAAATAAACTATTGAACATCCATTTATTTGCATATACAGCAATACACACACTACCACCTTACTTCTAAGGAAACTTACACATACTTACTCTCTTACTTACTCTCTTAAACAATCACTTATAGAAACAAATACTTATTTAAACAGGAACTCTTACAATCTCTCACTCTCACATATACTCACTTATATACATCAATACTCACATATACTAGATTAAAACATATGTAGTTACTGATAAAGACACTAGCGAGACAGTCATTTACTTACTAACACACACATATACACACTCATCCACCCATACAGTCCTGCACATATGCTGTCTTCAAAACACATACAAACAGTGAGTCAGTCATTAATGCATCTATGTGCTAGGTAATACCCCCACCAAACCATACAGACACTCATTCTGATACTACAAAATACATCTAATAACCCATATACACACACAAGTACCTACTCACCAACCCATGCAGCCACTTATACACAAAATGAAACACTGATACATATATTTAAATATTTAAACATTATTCGCTAATATATGTATTCACTAAGATACACTTAATAAGCCAGTTAACCAATCAATTTAAAAAAAAATCCATTTAGACACTTATTTAAACATTTATTCTTCCATCGACCTTTACATATACATAAATAAAACATATGTATTTTTCAGAAAGACACACATTCACTAGATGGTGTCATCAGTGATGTCATGAGTGATGTCACTGACCATGTCCTGAGTGATGTAATATTTGACGTCATCAGCAGTGCATTGCAGGTGCGCAAGTTATAGTGAGTCCAACTAACTATAACGTGGGAATTTCAATGGTTTTATGTCAGTAAAATTTCCAGCTAACTATAACTAGTGTGAAACCTATGGTTTTTTGAGTGAATATATATATATATTTATATATATATATTACCTACTGGCGGTCGCCAGTAGGTAGTTGTAGTTAGGATTTTTTTCAATGTTAAATCTCAAAATTCTATTTGGAATAACTTTGGCGCCGGTTGACGAATCTGCCTCAAAATTTCCTCAAAATGGCCTCGCGGTGTTCCGGTCCTTCCCTGAAAGTTTGGGGGGGATTCGTCAAGCGGGGGCCGAGATAAAAGGGGGGTCCCAAAACGCGTTTTCCCCATGTTAATTTCCATAGGGCGGTCGATTTCACTTTTAGCCCGAACGGCTGAATGGATTTCCACCAAACTTGGCAAAATTGTAGGGACTGGTAGCCCGATGTGCCTTTGCTATGTCTCAAGATATGTGCTCCAGTGGATTTTGAGTAATTAAGGTTCAAAAAAATATATATATCTATAGCCGCGCTCCGGTACGCGCACCGGTACGCGCACCGGGCGCTTACTGCGACTTGCGCGCAGAAAGCTGATTGGCTCTGGGGTGTCTGTAAACATTCTAAACAGTCCGGAGCGGCCGCCATCTTGTGTCTCGGTAGGATCGAGACACGAGAGGTGGCCAAAACAAAGAGGGAAATGACCATAAGGGGGCAGAGTAGACCCCCCTTGTCCCCCTAGGTTTGATGTGGGGGCCATTAAAGGGCCCCGCGGAGCAAAAAAAAAATAAAAAAAAATTTTGATTTTCGCGGGGTGAGCGCCCGGTACGCGCACCGGTACGCGCACCGGTAAGCGTACCGGGGAGCTTACCATGGGGAAAAAGAATGACAGTTTTAAAAGTAGCTGTTTAAAAAAAAAATGTTTTGTTGTTTTTTTTATACATACACATACATATATATAAATGCATATGCATATATATATATATGCATATATGTGTATATGTGTGCGTGTAGAGAGAGGTAGAGAGGTAGAGGTGTAGAGGTAGAGAGGTAGAGAGGTAGCGGTAGAGAGGTAGAGATTAGTAGAGAGAGAAGAAGAGAGAGGTAGAGAGGTAGAGAGTAGTGAGTGAGTAATAGAGAGTAGAGAGTGAGTAGTAGAGAGTAGTAGAGAGCAGTAGAGAGAATAGCAGAGAGTGAGTAGTAGAGAGTAGTAGAGTGAATAGTAGAGTGAGTAGTAGAGAGTAGTAAAAGTAATTTACAATCGTTCGGAATATCGGTGTTTGGGCAGATATGATCCAGGGACCCCCAGTATGCAAGGGGAATTAGTCCCCCCTCTACAAACGCGCCAGTGGCCTGCATTGCAGAGAGGTGTAACAAGGGTGTGGCCTCATTACACTTCTCTGCAATGCAGCTCCCTCGCGCATACTGGAGGCTCCTGGTGGACCAGTTGACCCCAGGGACCCCCAGTATGCAAGGGGAATTAGTTCCCCCTCTGCAAACGCGGCAGTGGGCTGCGTTGCAGAGAGGTGTAACAAGGGGCATAGTCTCATTACACCTCTGCAATGCAGCCCCTGGCGCATACTGGAGGTTCCAGGTGGGCTAATTGGCCCCCAGGGGCCCCCAGTATGCAAGGGGAATTAGTTCCCCCTCTTCAAACATGCACGGGGGCTGCGTTGCAGAGAGGTGTAAAAAGGGTTGTGGCTTCATTACACCTCTCTGCAATGCAGTCCCCTGGCGCATACTGGAGATTCCTGGTGGGCTTTCAGGTCTTATATAGTTAGGAATTAGCATTAAAAAAACCTTTGAAATTCACTGAAAAAACCATAGGTTTCACACCAGTTATAGTTAGGAATTAGCATTTAAAAAACCTTTGAAATTCACTGAAAAAACCATAGGTTTCACACCAGTTATAGTTAGGAATTAGCATTTAAAAAACCTATTAAATTCACTGACAAAACCATAGATTTCACACCATTTATAGTTAGCTGGAAATTTTACTGACATAAAACCATTGAAATTCCCACGTTATAGTTAGTTGGACTCACTATAACTTGCGCGCCTGTAATGCACTGCTGATGACGTCACATATTACATCACTCATGACATGGTCAGTGACATCACTCATGACATCACTGATGACACCATCCTTGTGACAGAGTGACAGACCTAATTTCAGTGTAATGTAACGCTTGAAACACATATTCAAAAATAGAAACAAACATTTTCAAAAAAATGGAGATACCCAAACCAGTAACAACAACCAATTCAGTAATTCCACCATCTATATACACATCCACTCATTCATCAACAGTTCTATATAGTCACTCATATATATACTCACTCATCATATGTAGTGATACACCTATACATCCTGTTACACATCAGCAGTCATCCAAAAGTTATTCACACACATACTCACACATGCAAATAAACTATTGAACATCCATTTATTTGCATATACATTTATACACACACTACCACCTTACTTCTAAGGAAACTTACCCATACTTACTCTCCTAAACAATCACTTATAGAAACACATACTTATTTAAACAGGAACTTCTACAATCTCTCACTATATATACTATACTCACTTATATACATCAATACTCACATATACTAGATTAAAACATATGTTGTTACTAATGAAGACACTAGTGAGACAGTCATTCACTCACTAACACACACATATACACACTCATCCACCCATACAGTCCTGCACATATGCTGTCTTCAAAACACATACAAACAGTGAGTCAGTCACCAACCCCTGCAGCCACTTATACACAAAGAGAAACACTGATACAAACATTTAAATATTTAAACAATACTCGCTAATATATGTATTCACTAAGATACACGTAATAAGCCAGTTACCCAACCAATTTTTTTTTTAAAAAACATCCATTTACACACGTATTTAAACATTTATTCTTCCATCGACCTTTACAAATACATATATAAAACAAATTTATTTTTCAGAAAGACACACATTCACTGGATGGTGTCATCAGTGATGTCACTGACCATGTCATGAGTGATGTAATATGTGACGTCATCAGCAGTGCATTACAGGCGCGCAAGTTATAGTGAGTCCAACTAACTATAACGTGGGAATTTCAATGGTTTTATGTCAGTAAAATTTCCAGCTAACTATAAATGGTGTGAAATCTATGGTTTTGTCAGTGAATATATATATATATATATATATATATATATATATATATATATATATATATATATATATATATATATATATATATATATATATATATATATATTCACTAAAAAACATAGGATTCAGGCCTTATATGGTTAGGAATTCACATTTACAAAACCATTGAAATTGCTCCTATATAGTTAGTTGTACTAACTATATTTCACGCACCCGCAATCCACTGCTGATGATTTCACATATTACATCATTCATGACATGGTCAGTGACATCACTCATGACATCACTGATGGCATTTCAAATGACATCACTGATGACATCTCATTTGACATCCCTGATGACATCACTGATGACATCATCCAGTGACTGTATGTTTCTGTAAAGTTTAAATATGTTTTACATATTGAAGAATGAGTGGATGTATAAGTGTCTGGATGTAGTATTTAGTAGGTGCGTGACTGACTGTATGAGTGAGTGATTAAATGTGTCTTACTAACTGCATGGGTTAGTGACTAAACTGTCTGAATGTGTGCACCAGTATGTCTGTTGTTGTGTAAGCTGCTGCATGTGTTCTGAACAAGCTTCTCAACATCCACCGCCCAAAACGTCACTTAAGGTCACTGGGCAGCATGTAGTTTTCAGTTCCTCACATTTTTAAAGCCAAAATGGGCGGGCGTTCATTTTGTTACTTAGCGGCCTCCTATTGGAAGAAACTGCCCCTTGAATTGCGGATGGAACCCTCCGAGAGGAGATTCCGTATGAAACTTAAGACGCATCTCTTCCCTATAGACTAGTGGTCTGTGTCTTGTTAGAGATTCTACTGGTTTGGCTGGTCTGATGGTTTAATGATGGGGTTCTATAGCGCGGGGACACACTGTTCAGTGTAACCAGGCGCTCAATAAATGGTTCTATTATTATTATTATTATTATTATTATGTGTTGATCAGCAGCTATATGAGTGGCTATATGGGTTATTGATTGGTTGCCCAAGTATTTGAATGGGAGACTGAGTGTGTGTGTGGGTGGCTGGGAGGTGTGTGACTCTGTGCATAGATGTGTGAGCAGTTGATTCACTAGATGTATGATTTCAAGAGTGCATGTGGAAACAGCTATATGGGCGGTTGACTGTGTGCATGGGTATGTTGGTGAGTGAATGGATATCTCAGTGCTACTTGTCCCAGTAGGTACATATGTAAAACACAGTGCATGTGAGAGTTGGCATATATAAATGACTATACATGAGAGCCAGTGAATGTGCGAGTGGCTGTATGGATCATTGTGTACTTGTATCAGTGATTGTATAAGAGAGTAAGTATGTGTTAGTATATGTTTGAATGAGTAAGGTGTTGTGTGTATAACTGTATAGTTGAGGAAATGGAAATGTGATTGATTCTTTGCATGACTGACTAGGTGTGTGAGTAAGTCCATGGATGAGTGGCAGTGTGTGAGTGTCTGTATAGGTGTATGAGTGCATATGATAGTGTTGTATTGATGAGTGACTGTATATATGAGTGATTCTATGGGTGAATGAGTGAATGTGTGTGTAGACCTAGGAATCAGTGAGTGCGTATGTAGTAACTGGTATTGGTGTGTCAATGGTTTCAAGAATGGTAGTCTGTATTTAACATTGGGTGTATCAAAGGTTATATTAGAGTGTGAGGAGGTGCATCGTATTATCACATGAATGATATCATCAGTGATGTGATCAGTGATGTCAAATAAGATGTCATCAGACATCTCATTGAAAGACAGTGGCGGAAGGACTATACACCAGAAAAAAAATTGATATATCATAAAGCCAGAAATGCATATCACTCTGCTTGCATTAAGGCCCGAGCCCTTTATGTAGCAAATATTATAAACACAGCCCCCAATAAGGCAAGAACGCTCTTTAATATGGTTAAAGACCTTGCAGGTGCACAAACGACCGCAACGACCCGCCCTCTAAACAAAAAACAATGCCAAGACCTTGCCTCTTTCTTCACTGAAAAAATTGACAGAATCATCCTTGACATTACTTCAAACACCTCCGCGAACGGCTCACAAGAGGAAATCCCCTCGAGGTTGGCCGAAATAAACACCTTAGAACACTGGCCTCCCATAACCGTGGATTCACTTAAGTCCTCCCTCAAGACCATTAAATTGGGTTCCCCTCGGGATACATTATCCGTTAGTGTCTTGAAACAGATTGATATCCCATCCCTGACCATCATAGCTGACACTTTAAATTCTTCCCTTCAACTTTCCACAGTCCCTTCACTCTGGAAACACGCTATGGTCAATCCACTTTAAAAAAAACCCTCAGCCAACCCTGAAATACTAGCAAATTACCGACCCATATCTCTTGTCCCAGTCTTCTCCAAACTCTTGGAAAGACACATTCATTCTGCCCTCACTCTTTTCACCGAGGAAAATGCCCTCCTTCACCCATCACAGTCGGGTTTTAGAGCAGGATTTTCCACCGAAACCGCCCTGCTGGGAGTAACCGAAAACATCAGGAAACTCCTAGATGAGGGTCAAACAGTCGCACTCATTCTATTAGACTTGAGTGCGGCTTTTGACACCATCTCACACAACAAACTCCTGGCCACACTTGGGAGAAATGGTATTCATGGTGACGCACTAAAATGGATCGAGTCCTTCCTGACACACAGGACATTCCAGATCACATCTTCTCTCGCCTGTTCTGATACGTTCAGTGCCCCACATGGAGTACCTCAGGGCTCCATCCTGAGCCCACTGTTTTTCAACCTTAACCTCAGACCCTTAGCTGACTTAGCCGATAGCATAGGACTCACCCTAATGACCTACGCTGATGACTCTCAAATCATCTTTTCACTGTCAGACTCTAACCCTCTAGCTCCATCCCTTCTCAAACAGGGGCTCCAAAAAATCTTCAGCTGGATGTCCACCAACCAGCTGAAGTCAAACGGTGACAAAACCGAGATTCTCCTTTAGGGGAAAAATAAAGATCTATGTAACTCTTCCCACTGGCCCCCCGAGTTAGGAAACCTCCCCACTCCTGCAACCCAGGTAAGAAACCTTGGGGTTATCATTGACAACGCCCTATCCATGCAACAACAGGCCAACAAAGTGGCAGGCCTTTGTTTCACTATTATGAAGTGGCTGAAAAAAATCCTATGGATGCTGCCACTTGCTACCCAAAAGACCGTAGTCAACACACTTATAACATCTCGTCTTGACTACGGCAACATTCTTTATCTGGGTTCAAATCAGGCAGTCATTAAACGGTTACAACTTGTTCAAAATTCAGCTGCAAGACTCTTGTGCAGAATTCCAAAAATGGCCAGTTAGTCGAAGCACCTGAATGACCTGCATTGGCTCAGGGTGGAAAACCGCATCAGGTTCAAAGCCCTGAGCTATATGTTCAGGATTAAATCCGGAACGGCACCGGAATACCTGCAATCACTAGCTACTCCCTACATACCGGGAAGGAATTTGCGCTCCCAAACCGCAGCAAACTTTGTGGTCCCCAGGTTCAGACTGGCAAGAATAGGAGGAAGATCCTTCTCTGTCCTAGGGCCTATTCTCTGGAATACACTCCCCCCTCACTTTCGCAAAGAAGAAAACTATGGCAGGTTTAGGAAGAACATAAAGACTTGGCTTTTCCAGAAATATTTCTACTGATCATGCTCACGTCATACCTTTGCTCAACTATATGTCGTCGGTGCCGGGAAATCCTTTTTGGGTAGCTGCGCGCCATACAAGTGTAAAAAATAAAATAAATAAAATAAAATCAGTGATGTTATCAGTGATGTCATTTGAGATGTCATCAGTGATGTCACTGACCATGTCATGAATGATGTAATATGTGACATCATCAGCAGTGGATTGCGGGTGCACGAAATATAGTTAGTGCAACTAACTATATAGGAGCAATTTAAATGTTTTTTTAAAAGCTAATTCATAACTATATAAGGCCTGAAACCTATGGTTTTTTAATTGAATTTGCAAGGTTTTCTAAATGCTAATTCCTAACTATATAAGGCTTGAAACCTATGGTTTTTTCAGTGAATTTGCAAGGTTTTTTAAATGCTAATTCCTAACTATATCAGGCGTGAAACCTATATTTTTTTTCAATACATTTCAAAGGTTTTGTAAATGCTAATTCTATTAGCGGATAACTTTATATATGTTATTATCCTTCTGGGACCACCTGAGCAGCCATCTTGTTTCTCAGGAGAAGTGAGGCACAAGAGGGCACAAAACAAGAGTGGAAAATGCGTAACGGGGGCAGGGTTGAGACCCGCTGACCCCCTAGCCCTTCTCAGGGGATCCCAGAAGGACCACTAAGTGCAAAACATTTTTTCAATTCTTTTTTTTTTTGCCCTTCGGGGTCCTTTTGGGACTCCCTGAGAAGGGCTAGAGGGTTGGGGGTCTCTACCCTGCCCCCTTTTCGTGTTTTCCACTCTTGTTTTGGGCTCCTCTTGTGCCTCAGTTCTCCTGAAAAAGAAGATGGTGGCCAACACTTCCTGGTTTGGACAGTTTGGAATGTTGACAGTCGACTGCCAGCCAATCAGAAACTCGCTCGCGCACGTAAGGGTACGCGCACGTATGTGTACAGTGCGCGTACGGTGAGCGCATATAGATATATAATTTGCTCAAATTCAATTTTCTTAACAACTACTGGAGGGATTTTCACCAAAAATAGAAAAGGCACTACTGCATACCTGTCCCTACCATTTTGCCAAGTTTGGTGTAATTCCGTTCAGCCGTTCGGGCTGTAGCCGTGTCTAAAGGTCCCTATGGAAATGAACATGGGGAAAACACATTTTGGGACCCCCCTTTCGGCCCCCGCTTGACAAATCACCCCGAAACTGTCAGGGAAGGAGCAGAGCAGAGCAAAGCAATTTTAAGGAAAATTACACGCAGATTCCTCAATCGACGCCAAAGTTATTCCCAATAGAATGTTGGGGATTTAATATGGTAACTAGGTCCTAACTATATACCTACTTGCGACCGCCAGTAGGTAATATATATATATATATATATACTTGAAAATTTCGATTGGTCGGCTGACCTCTTACTCATGACCATGGATATATCTACACTGTACACAAGTATCTCCCACACTGATGGTCTGAGAGCAGTGAAATTCTATTTGGACAAGAGACCAATAGAACTATACAGACACAATGCCATGCTTTTGACCATGATTGAACGTTGCTTATACAATAATGTATTCCTTTTTGACAATAGGGTTTACAAGCAACTCAGGGGTGTGGCCATGGGGGCATGCTTCTCCCCCAGCTACGCAGGGCTCCACGTTGGCTGGTGGGAGGAGCATGTCCTCAGGGTTAGACACTTTGATGCCTGGTCGAAAAATATAGTCATGTATATGAGGTATATAGATGATGTATTCGTGATCTGGAGGGGAGACAAAGAAGGAGCTCAGAATTTTGTACATGCAATTAATGACAATGATTGTAACCTTGTGTTCACATCAGACATCAATGCCACAAGTATTAGCTTCCTCGATGTGATGGTGGAAATTATAGACAATAAGGTAACAACCAGCCTTTTTAGAAAAGCTACAGCAGGTAATTCCATCTTACATGCTGCAAGTTTCCACCCCAGCCATACCATTAGGGCTATTCCCTATGGAGAGTTACTCAGGATACACCGCGCCTGCAGTACGGCAGAGCTTAGGGACAAAAACCAATCTGAGGCAAAACTAAGACTAGAAGCTAGAGGTTACAGCAAGAGCATGTTAGACTCAGCTATGACTAGAGCCAATAAACATAATCGAACAGATCTTCTTAATGTTTCTCCCCAAGTTACTTCACAAACAGACACCGCTAAGACAGAAGAAACCAACTCTGGTGTCAGGCTAATCACAGGATACAGCCGTCAGGCCCGCCAAATCTCCAACCTTGTGAGGAAACAATGGCCAGTTGTCCTCACAGACCCAATACTGAAAGAAATCCTACCCCCCAAACCAACTGTTACCTATAGGCGTGCTTTCAGCATGCGGAATGAGTTGGTTTCAAGCAGTCCAGAGATGCCAAAAAACGATGACTGGCTTTCGCCACGCAAGGGCTTTTACAAGTGCATATCTTGTCGCGCTTGTAATTTTGGCATCAACACAAGATCATATGTCTCCCCCTTTGATTCTAAACCCATTAACATCAGGGCACATTTCACCTGCAGAACCGAGCTGGCAGTGTATGTTCTCACTTGTACGTGTGATTTACGGTACGTTGGGAGCACAAAATTACCTGTGCACCAACGTATTCTACAACACCTGAGAGCCATATCTAATAATGATCAAAGCTACCCTGTTGCTCGGCACTTCCACTCACACCACAATAGAAATTTATCACATCTTAAATACTATGTGATAGATGCGGTGAGAACCTCTAAAAGAGGGGGAGACTATGAAAAACAACTTAGACGCTTAGAATCTAAATATATTGTTCGGCTGAACAGTAAGAGCCCGGGGGGGCTCAACATGGGCGAAGAACTTCGTAACTTCCTGTAAATACCCTCACTAACTTTTCATTATCATTACGTTGTCTCTTTCTGTCCAAACAGTAGACCTCATTTGAGGTAGTAGTCTAGTACCAATTAGCTGCCTATTATGTAGAGCAAGGCCAGATTTCTTATTATTATTACTATTCTTATTTCGAATATTGGCACACACTTAATGATATTCAGTTAAGTTTCATTTGGCACCATTATGGTTTACACTCACTCACACTCCTTCCGCACCGTTATTTTATGTTTACAATTTGTTTAATAGATGGATATTTATCATTTATGATGAGATGTGCGCTAGTTGCTTGAGCACAATAATATATTTCTAAGCCATAGAACATACAGAGGCGGATATTAAATATCATAGACCACATGTGATTAACTATACATATTCAATAGTTTAATAACACTTCTATAGCATTTACGACCAACTTAATGAAACATCAACGTGCCAAAGAATGATGTGAAATGACATATGGTTGAAGTTTTATCTACCATTAATGTGACAGCATTTAAAATTGCGTATTTGCACAATTACTACGTTTACAAGGCACTTTGCACTTTTAACATAATGCATTTAAACAGTTAAGTAATGTATGCTTAGGCATTATGCAATTGCACGTGACACTTTATATATTTGCCTATTTGCACATCAATTTGCGTATTTGCACATATGTTATTTGTTTACATTAATATTGATTAATTATAATGCTGTTTGCAATATTGTGGTCACCATTGGTAATGTTATTGTATTTGTACATATATGTAGGGTCATGGTTTGGTTTACCATTTACCAATGGCCGCTATGGCAGTTACCTATTTTCAGGTTGTCCACTATTAGTCCTCTGTCTATGTTTACCTCTGTGAACACTCTGGCGCGCTTTTTGAACACCAATGTTTGCTATTTAATGATTGACGTGTCCATCTCTCGCTGACTGTGAGCAAGGGCGTCCGCGCCCGAAACGCGTCTGTTTGATGTCTTCTGCACCCTGCACTTTGATGACAAAATAAAAGAAGGTATACTGCAAGCCTGACTCGGGACGTTTATTGCTGTTTGCGCGCTGGGGAAACGGGCAGAGGCGCTGCCGTTTTTCAAGTTGGAGAACAATATATATATATATATATATATATATATATATATATATATATATATATATATATATATATATATATATATAAACGCCACTTCGTACTTTCCAGTACCAATGCACTCTTACAATAATCTCCGCCACACGATGAGATGGTTTCGGAAGATCTTATTCCATATCCAGCCAAACAGTAGGACAAACCCAACGCGTTTCGGCGACACACTCGCCTTGGTCACGGGTAAGTTGTTTGTATTCAGCCGACCTTTAAATAAAGAAAAAGTGCAACATAGTTTTAAATGTGAACATAAACAAAGGACTATACACACAAAAAACTCTTTTGGCCATCTTAACATGGTAAAAGTAACTTATCTTTTTACTCGTCTACCTTGTTTGTCTATTCCTTGCAGAAACATTTTGATTATTGGTTCATCAGAAGTCTTAAACTTATTATGGCAGCATCTAGTATTCGTTCATACCAAAATGTGATTATTTCAAATGCAGATGTCATATTCAATTACATATGACATCGCAAAGACCTGCAATCATAATTAGAAAATTTTCCCGCCCATTGTATAAGCCCAGCAGGGTTTGTACGTATTTCAAATATATTCATAACAGAAGGTCTGAATGTGTACATAAGGTCCCGCGTGAGTGCGTATTCATTCCCAAGTGGGTATTAAATCCTTTAGGCCATCAAACATTCTGAAATATCCATAATTAATGCCAACCTATTGAACCCACATTATACGGTAAATGTGTGAACCATAATACATAAAGTCACATTGTTCATTAGAGGAATGCAGCATTTCTAATTTGGATGCCATATTCGATTAAGGAAGTCTTGAATTACGTCACAAAACATCACAAAATATGAGAACCCCAGTGGGTTATAACCTAATTCTTTGAATCAAAATAAATACACATTTATCCCAAGTGGGTAACAGTATCCCTTTGAATGCTCGACATTCTAAGACTCCATGGTTCATAACAATTCCAGCAGATCCAGCATTAGTAAATAGATGCATCAACTGAAATTCATAAATTGTTCATTAAGAGAGACAGTTCAAGTTTCAAGGGCTAGTCCATAATTCATATGTTTTTCAGAACTCAGTTCACATTCGTGTACCTGCAAAGAATTAAAACATCTGTTGGTGGCTCATTCTATTAGTAAATGTTCACATAATTAAATCAGTGAATTAAAATTGCGTTTAAAACAATATAGGAAGTCAAACGAAGGAGACAGAGAAGACGTATTTCATAATGGTCTAAAAAAATCTCAAAAAACTTTTTTTCTCCAAGAAGGCAGTTCTACCATTACCAGCATTGTGAGCATATATAGATATCACATATGTACATATTCTTGCAGCACATTCATTCTCCTAGGAACCAGTTTATCTCCTCTTCGGAGTTCAATCCTTCTGGAATTTTAGTATTTAACTCTCATATTTTGTGATGTTTTGTGACGTAATTCAAGACTTCCTTAATCGAATATGGCATCCAAATTAGAAATGCTGCTTTCCTCTAATGAACAATGTGACTTTATGTATTATGGTTCACGTATAATGTGGGTTCAATAGGTTGGCATTAATTATGGAGATTTCAGAATGTTTGATGGTCTAAAGGATTTAATACCCACTTGGGATTGAATACGCACTCACGCGGGACCTATGTACACATTCAGACCTTCTGTTATGAAATGAATATATTTGAAATACGTACAAACCCTGCTGGGCTTATACAATGGGCGGGACAATTTTCTAATTATGATTGCAGGTCTTTGCAATGTCATATGTAATTGAATATGACATCTGCATTTGAAATAATCGCATTTTGGTATGAACGAATACTAGATGCTGCCATAATAAGTTTAAGACTTCTGATGAACCAATAATCAAAATGTTTCTGCAAGGAATAGACAAACAAGGTAGACGAGTAAAAAGATAAGTTACTTTTACCATGTTAAGATGGCCGAAAGAGTTTTTGGTGTGTATAGTCCTTTGTTTATGTTCACATTTGAAACTATATTGCACTTTTTCTTTATTTAAATGTCGGCTGAATACAAACAACTTACCCGTGACCAAGGCGAGTGTGTCGCCGAAACGCGTTGGGTTTGTCCTACTGTTTGCCTGGATATGGAATAAAGTCTTCCGAAACCATCTCATCGTGTGGCGGACATTATTGTAAGAGTGCATTGGTACTGGAAAGTACGAAGTGGCGTTTATTTAAGCAGGGTAACCTTGTGCCCTGATTCCATGCACCGACGCTTCAAGAGTCCCGGTAAACAAACAAGGATGGTGAAATGGATATATATATATATATATATATATATGTATATATGTGTTCTCTCAACAAAAGTGCCCAAAGCAACGAGAGAGCACTCGACCGTGCTCTGCCAACCAGCATCAGAGTGCAGCCTTCCTGTTTGCTCCACCTTGTTTATCCTGCCGACGCGTTTCGAAGCCATGTATATGTGTGTGTGTGTGTTTTCGAAGATTCCAGGAAGCAGATGATAGCGCACACAAGGATAAGAAGGAGCTTATGTGAATGCTCTTCACATTATAAATACATGTATATAACACTGCTAGAAAGAGGAAAAACTGAAAATGATTGTAATTATATTTTTCTCCAAGTGGTTGCCTAAAAGAAAATATTGAAAACTTTAAACACAAATGACAAAAGACTACAAAAGTGACTCTTTCATGTTTATTAAAGTGACCACACCTGTGGAGAGAGGTCATAAAGAGAAAAAAAAATTATGTATTTTTATGGTTGACAAAGGCTGCATGACAGCCGCAACGCGTCCCAGTGAGTGGGTATGTAGTAATTTGTATTGGCGTTTCTATGTTTTTGAAAATGGTAGTCTGTAATTTAGAGTGGGTGTATCATAGGTTATATTAGGGTATGAGGAGGTGCATCAGATTATCACATGAATGAATCAGTGAATCAGTAATATCTAATTCACAGTGCATTGCAGGGGTGCAAGTTATAGTTAGCTCAACTAAAATGGACTAATTTTTCTGGTTTTGTACGAGTGAAATGTCCAACTAAATATAACGTCCTGTTGGATTATAGGATGTTGGATTCCTAATCGGGAATATATGTTTTTAAACAATGAGTTCCCAATTACTCTATATTTATACCTTATTCAGAAGATTCATAAACAAGTCAAACCCATTCCGAGTCGACCAATTATTTTGGCTATGGGGGGGGGAGGGACAGTGAGAACATTAGCAGATATGTGGACTTCGACCTTCAACCCTTAGTACAAGGTCTTCCTTCGTACTTAAAAGACTCTGTTGACTTTCTGAATAAACTGAAAGACACAAAATGGAAACAAGGGCAGCTTGTGATTACATTCGACATTGAAGCGCTGTATACCAGCAAAGACCATCAAATTGGCATAACAGCGGTCAAGCATTTTTTGGAGACAGGACCGTTGAACTTTTATCCCCATAATCGGTTGCTTTTAGAACTGATCAAATGGTGTATTTTTAACAATTATTTCAATTTTGGTAAAGAGCTATTTTTACAGAAACGAGGAGTGGCTATGGGTTCCTGTTTCTCCCCAAGCTATGCATGTTTACATGTTGGCTTGTGGGAGGAGCAGGTTCTCAGAGGCATGCATGGTGTAATTTTTAATACCAATGTGATCAAATGGTACAGATATATTGATGATGTGTTTTTAATTTGGGATGGAAATATTGCAAGTGCACAGGAATTCATCAATGAACTTAATGACAATGTTTTGAATCTAAAATTCACATTGCAAATCAGTGAATCTAGTATAGAGTTCCTTGATACCACAGTCTATATTGAGGGTAACACCATTCAGACTACACTGCATAGGAAAATAACAGTGGGCAATACAGCCCTCCATGCAAACAGTAGCCACCCCAAACATGTCATAAACAACATCCCTTATGGTGAACTACTCAGAGTAAAGAGAATTTGCAGTAAAACTGAAGATGTGAGAAATGGTCGGCTGACCTGATTGATAGATTTAAAAAGAGGGGGTACAGTGAGAAAGTCCTCAATGCGGCAGAAATTAAGGTGAAAACTAGGTCTTGTGAGTCTCTATTAAATGCAAACAATAGCTCTATAGAAACAATATCTGCATCTTGCAGCACACCTATGGTCCAATCAGCCCCCAGATTTATCACGACCTTTAATAAACAGCATAAACAGATCAGGGGGATAATGAATAAAAACTGGCCAATTTTACAAACAGATGGTGTGCTGGCCCCCATAATAGCCAACAGGCCGGCCATGGCCTTCAGAAAGGCTGAATAAATGAGAAATGATCTTAAATCAGACAGTGTCTCTGAGATGGACAAGAGTACTTTGCACAAACCCAGGAATGGGTTTTTTAAAATGTTCTACGTGTAGAGCCTGCAAATTTGGGGTGAACGAAACAAAATATACAGTACCGTTCAGCCCTAATGAGAGACCAATTACAGGACACTTTACATGTCGCACTGAATTTGCAATATATGTTTTAACTTGCACATGTGGTCTCTCATACATTGGGAGCACAAAATTGCAGGCACATGCCCGTATTTTACAGCACCTTCGGGCCATTTTCAACAGTGACTCTAGCTATCCGGTGGCACGACATTTTAAAAAGACACATGCCAATAATCTGAAGTGTCTCAATTAATTTGTTATTGATGCCGTTCCCCCTCTGCATAGAGGTGGAAACAGAGAAAAACTTCTTAGGCAGCTAGAGTCAACATACATCTTGGAATTCGACTGCAAGGCCCTGAATGGTCTTAATAATACATAAGACCTGCAAAACTTCTTATAAGACATTTGTAGTGTAATGCATTAGTTTTTAATTAATGTATGGCCTCTCTGTCCCAATGCAGCATTTTAAGGCCGGCCATCTGTGTCCTTGTTTCCATCCACAGGGATTGTACATATTTTAACCTGCATCTTCTATTTAACTTTTACCAATACAGTAGAATGGTGAATATGTTCTTGTATATATATACATACATTTTTTAGACACATATTGTGACATATACAAACCTTTCTTGCTCTCTTGTAGATATGGTGTCCAGTCCATGGATGCTGTCTTTGAATTAAATGAAATATGTCTTCAGACAGATACTTCTTTCATGGTCTAATTGACGTTGCATCTTAGAACAGCCTACCAGACCTCCCACAGTTCCAATTATGTTGAATTATATTTGTTAATATAGTAACTATTTGCACTTTGCATCACAAATAATTTTTAGCATGGATTTTATGGACTAATATTTCTCATGTGTACTGTATTTTCGTCATGACTCATAACCATGTACCATCACTAAGGCGCCAAACTCAGGATTACGTATTTTGCACATTTGCGATGTTTTGCACATTTGCGATGTTTTGCACACAATGCATTTTGCACTGGTTAAACATTATTTTGCACTGGAAGTCAACATTTAGCAACTCAAGCTAGAATTTGGGTAGTACCACGCTATGCACTTTGTTAGTGTATTTTGCACAATTTCGCTAAATTTGCAGATAAGACATGAGTCTTGGAATCTTTGGTTTATCAGGAGCATGACGGATATCATATTAGTATGTTTTAGGCATTTTTTGTATACGTAGCATATCTATTTAAATTGCTTGCCATGAAATGAAATTACATATTTTGTATATTTATTATATATATATATATTTTTGTCATGGTATCTTTACATGTAAATTGTGTTACAGTATTTTTTCCATTTCCATATGTAAAACCATGTGACACTAATGGGGTGTGTATTTATATGTCAAATTCTCGCGTGGAGCTTACATGTGATCAAGGCCAGCTTGGCTGGCCGAAACGCATAATGGCAGGTTGCGGGAGCACTGCATACGAAAATGATAAATAAAAAATAACCTTGAATCACATGAATTTGTGTGTGTTTTCGAAGATTCTAGGAAGCAGATGATCGCGCACACAAGGATAAGAAGGAGCTTATGTGAATGCTCTTCACATTATGAAGAAATGTATATAACATTGCAAGAAAGAGGAAAAACTGAAAATTATTGTAATTATATGTTTCCACAAGTGGTTGCTTAAAAGAAAATATTGAGAACTTTAAACACAAAGGACAAAAGACTACAAAAGTGAGACTGTCATGTTTATTAAAGTGACCACACCGTGGAGAGAGGCCATAAAGAGAAAAAAAAATAATGTATTTTTATGGTTGACAAAGGCTGCATGAAAGCCGCAACGCGTTCCAGTGAGTGGGTATGTAGTAACTGGTATTGGTGTGTCTATGTTTTTGAAAATGGTAGTCTGTAATTTAGAGTGGGTGTATCATAGGTTATATTAGGGTATGAGGAGGTGCATCAGATTATCACATGAATGAATCAGTAATATCTAATTCGCAGTGCATTGCAGAGGTGCAAGTTATAGTTAGCTCAACTAAAACGGATGAATTCTTCTGGTTTTGTACGAGTGAAATGTCCAACTAAATATAACGTCCCTGAAACCTGTGATATTTTCAATGAATTTCTAATGTTTTTTAAATGCTAATTTCTAACTATAACGTCCCTAAAACATGTTTTTTTTCACTGAATTTTGAAGATTTAATAAATGATATTTTCTAACTATAACGTCCCTGGAATCTGTAGTTTTTTTGTGAATTTCAAAGGTTTTTTAAATGCTAATTTCTAACTATAACGTCCCTTAAACCTATGTTTTTTTCTGTGAATTTCAAATGTGTTTTCAATGCTAATTTCTAACTATAATGTCCCTGAAACCTATGTTTTGTCAGTGAATTTCAAAGGTTTTTCAAATGCTAGTTTTTAGCTATGCCTACAGATGGAGGAAATGTGCAGAAAGAGGAAGCAAGTGGTGGAATGTTTCAAGGCGCTTGAGAAACACCGGACCACCGTAACTCTCAGCGCATTGTCAGGCTGGTCAAAACTGGGTTATAAATATAACAAAAGGAGGGAGGGAGAGAGACAAGTGGGTTAAGTCTCCCCTGATAATTCGTTTAAACAAAATGGAATCCACTCAGAAAGTGGTAGTGATCCCTAAAGTGATGGGGAGCACACAGTGTTGTTTAAATGCCCCTCACACACCAACAGGCCCCTTGGTGTCATGCTTCATCATCGGTGCCTTCGCACCCCTATACGGGATGCGGTGTGCTACGACTCACGGATACGTAGGAGCACTTGATAGTGAACTATGTGTGGGTGTGTGTTTTTAGGGAAGGAGTGTGAGTAGTGAGGTGAGGTGAAAAAGTGAAGGTCAATTAAAAATACCTGGCTCGTAGGAAAAAATTATTTATTATGTCCTCGGCTGGTATTGTTAAAAAGGTGCAAAGTGAGGTTGACAAATATACGTATTAGGGTATATCAACCTCTAAAAATACGACATGTTTCGGAGTACAGCGACTCCTTCTTCAGGACAAGGATATGCACGTTATCCTCACCTTACTCACATGGATGTAGTCGGAGCCGCGTTGAGGGGAAGGCAGTCTTTTAGACCGTGCAGTAACCGTTGCTTTACTGAGCAGTGAGGAAGGAATCCCCCAATACTACGCTTAGGCTCATGGGGTCAGAAAACCTTGAACTATAAGTTCTTCTAACGCCAATTGGGCGCAACAGAGCTTATCTACAATAAACACTGATAGGTACATTTCACCTAGTTTTTTGGTAGAATACACTTTGACATTCTACATCCATGTGAGTAAGGTGAGGATAACGTGCATATCCTTATCCTGAAGAAGGAGTCGCTGTACTCCGAAACATGTCGACTTTTTAGAGGTTGATATACCCTAATAAGTATATTTGTCAACCTCACTCTGCACCTTTTTAACAATACCAGCCGAGGACATAATAAATAATTTTTTCCTACGAGCCAGGTATTTTTTAATTAACCTTCACTTTTTCACCTCACCTCACTACTCACACTCCTTCCCTAAAAACACACACCCACACATAGTTCACTATCAAGTGCTCCTACGTATCCGTGAGTCATAGCACGCCGCATCCCGTAGAGGGGTGCGAAGGCCCCGATGATGAAGCATGACACCAAGGGGCCTGTTGGTGTTTCAGGGGCATTTAAACAACACTGTGTGCTCCCCATCACTTTAGGGATCACTACCACTTTCTGAGTAGATTCCATTTTGTTTAAACCAAAACTGGGTTATGACTTCATAAAGATGCCTCTGCTTACGTAGGCGAAGGTATTCTGGCATCCTGGGGGCCCTACAGGTTGGATGAAGGTCAGCCATTTCCAGGCCCTCACACTACAGGATCCACAATGCAGAGGGAGCTGCAGACACTACCCACTGGGGCAAGGACTTCCACATGTGTTTCTGCAGCAAGTGGAAAATCTTTCCTTCAAAAGCTGAAAGGAGTGTCTCCACCAATCCAGTCAGGCGCTCCGTTTCTTTAAAGTGGACAGTGAAGATTCAGAGAGCAAAAGGCATCTGAAGAAGGCACGGAGTGCTGAAATGCATTATGCTGCTCGCTTTTTACTGAAATTAAAGGAGTTTGGATCGACTTACCTGTGTGGGCTACCGTCTTTCTGATAGGAAGGGGCGCATGGTTTTGAATGTTGTGTGCTTGGCCACTCGCACTTGAGCCTCCACCACCAAGAGTCCGGCGGATCGTGGCAAGAGGTGGAATATCCCAAGGTGATTGAGAAACCCCGGACCACTGTAACTCTCAGTGCATTGCCAGGACGGTCAAAACTGGGTTGTTACTTCATAAAGATGCCCCTGCTTACTTAGGCGAAGGTATTACGGCGCACTGGAGGCACCACAGGTTGGGTAAAGGTCAGCCATTTCCAGCCCCTCACACTACAGGATCCACAATGTAGAGGGAGTTGCAGACAACACCCACTGGGGAAAGAAATTCCACGTGTGATTCTGCAGCAAGTGGACTCGGGGGCAGCGAGTCTGGAAAAATCTTCCCTTCAAAAGGTGGAAGGAGTGTCTCCACCAATCCAATGAAGCGCTCTGTTTCTTTAAAGTGGACAGTGAATTTTCAAAGAGCAAAAGGCATCTGAGGAAGGCACAGAGTGCTGAAATGTATTATGCTGCTCACTTTTTACTGAAATTAAAGGAGTTTGGATAGACTAACCTGTGTGGGCTCCTGTCTTTCTGATAGGAAGGGGCACATGGTTTTGATGTTGTGTGCGTGGCCACTCACACTTTAGCCCTCACCCTCAATAGTCCGGCAGATCGTGGCAAGAGGTGGAATGTCTCAAGGCGCTTGGGAAACGCAGGACCACCGTAACTCTCAGCGCATTGCCAGGCCGGTCAAAACTGGGTTATGACTTCATAAAGATAAACATGTTTTTTTCAGTTAATTTTGAAGATTATTAAATGGTAATTTCCAACTACAACGTACCTTAAACCTATGGTTTTTTCTAAGTGTGGGCTGAAAATGTGTTCCGCTTGCGGAATTTGCAGATTTTCCGAAATTTCGCGATCCCGAATCTCGCGAAATCGCAGAAAATCAGCGAATTTGCGAGCGGGACGAATTTTCATGGAAGCACTTACAGGGTTACAGCAGCAGGTGCACAAGTTGAACTTAATTTCTTTGTAACCATTTACAAAAGGGTTACAAAGAAATTAACTTCAACTTGGGCACCTGCTGTAACCCTGTAATTTCTTCCTGAGCGGCGCCTCTTGCCTACTTGCAACTATTCTCTGACACTGCTCTGACCATCGAAGCAGGGTCAGAGAATAGTTATAAGTAGACAACGAGGCTCCTGTCACAAAAATTAAACCTCAACAGGAAGCACTTACAGATACAAATAATTAAAGCAGGTGCCCAAGTTGAAGCTCAAATTCAGTAACTCCTTAATCAGCTCAAAAAAAATGTGCGCTTTGTCGAGGCTGGGCAGGTGCGCGTTCTCCCCATATCTACAGTAGAAAAGTAGCTATGATCCTTGATGGAGGCCTTTGCATCCTTGACTTTCAAAGGCGCAATCCCTGTGACCAGGATCTTCTTTCTCGTCATCTGCTGCTCTGATTGGTGTCTGACCTTTTATACACACACAAGAGGCATGTGAACTCGCATAGAAGCCCCCCCCATTTGGACCCGCCACTCACAATAGCGGTGTGCACCGTCTTCCTGCCCTTTACACACTATGATGGACAGCTCACTGGAAGGACCCCGGCGCCCTTCGGCACAATGGCAAAGTTAATCAGCCCAAAAACAATGTACGCTTTGTCGAGGCTGGGCAGGTGTGCGTTCTCCCCATATCTACCATCGAAAATTAGCTATGATGCTTGATGGAGGCCTTTGCATCCCTGACTTTCACAGGCGTAATCCCCATGACCAGGAGCTTCTTCCTCATCATCTGCTGCTCTGATCGGTGTCTGACCTTTTATACACACACAAGAGGCATGTGAACTTGCATAGAAGCCCCTCCCCGTTTGGCCCCGCCACTCACAATAGCAGTGTGCACCTTCTTCCCGCCCTTTACTCACTATGATGGACAGCTAACTCGGGGGACCCCGGCGCCCTTCGGCGCAATGGCAAAGTTAATCAGCCCAAAAAAAATGTGCGCTTTGTCGAGGCTGGGCAAGTGTGCATTCTCCCCATATCTACCATCGAAAATTAGCTATAATGCTTGATGGAGGCCTTTGCATCCTTGACATGCACAGGCGCAATCCCCATGACCAGGAGCTTCTTTCACGTCATCTGCTGCTCTGATCGGTGTCTGACCTTTTATACACACACAAGAGGCACGCGAATTCACATAGAAGCCCCCCCGTTTGGCCCTGCCACTCACACTAGCTGTGTGCACCTTCTTCCCGCCCTTTACACACTATGATGGACAGCTCACTTGAGGGACCCCGGCGCCCTTCGGCGTGATGGCAAAGTTAATCAGCCCAAAAAAATGTGCGCTTTGTCGAGGCTGGGCAGGTGTGCGTTCTCCCCATATCTACCGTCGCAAATTAGCTATGATGCTTGATGGAGGCCTTTGCATCCTTGACTTTCACGGGCGCAATCCCCGTGACCAGGAGCTTCTTTCACGTCATCTGCTGCTCTGATCGGTGTCTGACCTTTTATATACCCACAAGAGACATATGAACTCACATAGAAGCCCCCCCCATTTGGCCCCGCCACTCACACTAGCGGTGTGCACGTCTACCCAAGCTTTACACACTATGATGGACAGCTCACTCGAGGGACCCGGCCAGGGCGATGGCAAAGTTACACACACATGGTCACTGGAGGCAACTCTTACGGCCCTTTACGCAGCTATAGTGTAGGAAAAGCACTATACATTTACCCAACGAGGTAGCACTTACTGATTAGCCAGTAGAAAGTACTTCAGTTAAGTATGGTGCAAATCGCAAAAAAAAAGGCAATTTTGCAACGAAATCTGCGAATTCGCTGATGTTTATGCAATTTAACGCGAATTTGCGAACCGCGAATTCGCAAAATTCGCCCTGATTAGTTTTTTCAGTAAATTTCAAATGTATTTTAAATGCTAATTTCTAACTATAACGTCCCTGAAACCTATGGTTTTTTCAGTGCATTTCAAAGTTTTTTTAAATGCTAGTTTTTAACTATGCATACAGAGGTAGGAAATGTGCAGAAAGAGGAAGCAAAGCACAGAAAGAAGCAATAGAAATGAGGCAACAGAAGTCCAGAACGACTAAGAAAGATGCAGAAAGAAGCAAGAGATATGCAGAAAGAACCAACTGAGGTGCAGAAAGAGGCCTTGTTCCAAAGTCATCCTGTGCCCATAACTTTTTACTGACTGGTACTCGTGGTAACTGACACTGACTAACCAGGCCCAGAGCCAGTGCTATGTTGAAAGACACTTAGAATACAGTGACAACACCTACAACCACTAGGGTACACTATGGGTTGGGATAACCCTGTGATTGGCATGACCTCCCCTGTATGGCCCTAGTACAGTACACTAAGAAGCAACAGAGGTGCCGAAACAGGCAAGAGAGGTGCAGAAAGAAGCAAGTGAAGTGCAGAAAGAGGCAGGAGAATTGCTGATAGAAGCAACAGAGGTGTAGGAAGAAGCAAGAGAAGTGCAGAAAGAGGCAAAAGAATTGCTGAAATGGGCAAGTGAGGTGCAGAAAGAAGCAAGAGCAGTGTAGAAAGAGGGGTGCAAAAAGAGGCAAGAGGGGTGTAGAAAAGGGTAGGAGAGGAGCACAAAGAAGAAAGAGGGATACATAACTAGACAGGAGGGGAGGAGAATGAAGGAAAAGAAGTGCAGAAAGAAGCAACAGAGGTGCTGAAAGAGGCAAAAAGGGTGCAAAAAGAGCAAGAGAAGTGCAGAGAGAAAAAACGAGGTACAGAAAGAGGCAAGAGGATGCAGAAAGAATTAGGAGAGGTGCACAAAGAGCAACAGAGGTAGAAAAAGAAGCAGGAGGGGTACAGAAAGAAGTAAGAGAAATGAAGAAAGAGGCAAACAAATTGCTGAAAAAAGCAACAGAGGTGTAGAAAGAAGCAAGAGTAGTACAGAAAGAGGCAAGAGAACTGCAGAAAGAGGCATGTGAGGCGTAGAAAGAAGCAAAGGCAGTGCAGAAAGAACCAATAGAGGTACAAAAAGAGGCAAGAGGGGTGCAGAAAAAGGTAGGAGAGGTGCACAAAGAGGAAAGAGAGGTACATAAAGAGGCAGGAGGGGAGCAGAAAGAAGGCAGAGATGTGCAGAAAGAAGCAACAGAGGTGCTGAAAGAGCGCAAAGGGTGCAGAAAGAGCAAGAGAGGTGCAGAAAGAGACAAGAGATCTGCAGAAAAAGCAACAGAGGTGCTGAAAGAGGCAAGTGAGGTCCAGAAAGGGGCTAGAGAAGTACAGAAAGAAGACAGTGAGGTGCAGAAAGGAGAAAAGTGCAGAAAGAAGCAAGAGAAATGCACAAAGAGGCAAGAGAGGCACAGAAAGTGAGAGGTTTGTGCAATATTAGTGCCAGTTTAACACCCACATTGTGCAGAAAGTAACATGTGACTATTCCAGCTTTGCAAAGGGCCTTCCACCATGCTGTAACACATGACGCTGTATTTTTGGGAACATTTGAGCCGTTTGGCTAGAAACAAAGCTTGTTTTGTTCAAATCTGCAGATTAGGCAGCAGATGATGGAATATTTGCCAAATATGGAAAATGTATAATTATGTGAAAATTGGCACAGTCGAACGGTCACATAATTCCAGTGGCCCTGCTCATACCTCCGACTAGATACAGAAGTGCTCCTCAGTGGTTCCTTCTTTTATTGTGTCTCTTTGAGTTTATCGTTTAGCTTCTATGGATACAAGGAAGACTAAACCTGAGGTTACCACTCTACAACACACACTACAATACCACATAATTACTCTCCAAAACACATAATCCAACTCCACATAATTCCTATTCACTAAATACCACATACTTTCTATTCACATAGTTACACTGCACAATTTACCACATAATTCCACTATAAACAACGTACATCCACTCTACACCAAAAGAATTAGTAAAAAACTTTTACATTTACAACGCCAATAGCTCTAACTCTTGCTAATGCAAAACCTATTACATTGCAAATGTTTCTTTAACTAGTAGTCTCGTTTACAGAGTGGTGGAGAAAGGGTGCTGGGCCTCCAACCAGTGCTCAGGAATTCTGCTGTGTGGGGCTCACTGGAGGTACATGGTTGGCTAGTTGGCCCTCAGGAATGAAGGAGACTTAATCCCCCAACCCAAAACATAGCAGCAGGTGCGTTTGCACAATAGTGCAGGGAGGGAGCGGGGCCTCCTGCAATGCTGGCTCTTCCTTTTCTTTTATTTTTGGATGGAGGTCTGTGCGGCCCCCCTTCCCTTAAATATTTTTGTGTCCTGGGGACCCGATCCCCCAGGGCGTGGCCAGCCTGGAGCTTTTTGGAGGAATGGGGGCCCGGTCTAATTTTTTTTAAAAATCAGGAAGGGGCAGCGTTGCCCCCCTTTCCCGGGGCCTGGCCTTGTTTTTTAAATTTTTTTCAGGAGAGGGGCCGCATGACTCCCCTTTCCTGGGCCACTATTGGCCCCGGAGACCTCATCCTCCAGGGCCTGGCCTCTTTTTTTATTTTTTAATTATGGGAGGGGGCCGTGTGGCCCCCTCCCCTCGGCCACTTCTGTCCCCGGGACCCATCCCCCAGGGCCGCCCCTCAAGTTGGGGACCCCAATGCCCCACAGTCCATGCCAGCTCCCAGCCCCCTTTGGGAGTCGGCATTGCTTTTAGGCAAGGGGAGCAGCTAACATGCAGCTCCCCTCTCCCAAATGCAATACTGTTTTGCTTCATGTAAGCGAGAGCAGCTTTCCTGCTGTCGCTTCAATGAAGCAAAGCAGAAGTTTGCAATCTCCTGCCCTACCATTGCAAACAGCAATGTTCTGGGGTTGGGCACCCAGGACATTGCAGAAGCTGGCCCTGGGGGGTGGCTGTCCCCAGGGCCTTCAAGGGCTCCAGGAGGAGGGCCACGTAGCCCTCCTCCCATCATGTTTGAAGCCCCAGGGAGGTGGTGGTCCCTGGGGCTTAGGGGGGCTTGCGAGGCCCCCCATCGATAGTCAAAAAAGCCCAGCAGAGGTGGTGGTCCCTGACCTTGGGGGGCCTGTGAGGTCCCCCACAAATAACTAACAAAACCCCTGGGAAGATGGCAGTCCGCGGGGCTTGGGGGCGCCGTGAGGCCCCCCACCCACAAAATACCAAAGCCAGGGGCAAGTGGCTGTCCTCTGGGCTTGGGGGGCCTTAATAAACAAGCCTTGGGAGATGATGGTCCCCGGGGCCTGTGTGGCCCCCGCATAAATTTACACATTGGGCTTGGGACCTGGCCTACCTGGGAGCTCATTAAAACATGTTTGTTTTTTAAAAACCAATACTCGCCCAGCTTTACGCACCCAGTGTGAATTCGGCCGATTAAAAAAAAAGGATTTTTTTTACCCTGGGGGTCCTTGTGGGACCTCTGTGCAGGCCTAGGGGGTCAGAGTGTTTCTACCCTGTCCCCTTTTCTTGTTTATTAACCTTTATTTTTCTGTTTTGCTGTGACTCGTTTACTGAGTCACAAGAGATGGCCGCCAACAAATTCTGGTTGGGAGTGTTGGCAGCCAAGCAGAATTAAAGTCGTGCTCGGGAGGATCCGTGAATCCTCATGCTCAGATATCAATATTTTAATTTTTTGACTATCTCAGCAACTACTGAACGGATTTACACCATTTTAAAAAAGCACGCTTTCTAGACCAAGACCTACATTTTTGCTAAATTTGGTGTAATACAGCTCCGCAGTTTGGGCTGTAGCTTTGTCTATAGTTTCCTATGGAAATTAACATGGAGAAAATGCATTTTGGGACCCCCCTTTATTCTCGGCCCCCACTTGACGAATCACCCCCAAACTTTCAAGACAGGAGCTAACCTGAGCTGGTCATTAGCTTTGAATATTTCGCAAAGATTTGTGAAATGGCGCTAAAGATATTGGATAAAGAAAAAACACTTTTTGAATAGAAAGAAGGTCCCAACTGGTGGTCGCCAGTTGGTAGTTACAGTTAGGACCTTGTTTCTATTCAAAAGGCGTTTTTTATTTTGCCAATATCTTTGGCACCATTTGATATATATATATATATATATATATATATATATATATATATATATATGTATATATTCACTGCAAAAAAACATAGGTTTTAGGACTTATATAGTTTTTTATTTTGAAAATGCTGATGTTTCATTGTGTTTTGCTAACGGGGTCAGACCGCAGTTCAACGGAAAGCTTAACAGAGTCGCACAAAGCCATATGAAATGAGATGCCACAGGTAGAGCCACGTTAACAACCTTCATGTGGGTCACGCTGACTAACGCTCACCAAAATGGCAAGGCGTGGCAAATGCTGAAAGTAATCATCGAGCCTTAGCTTAATTTTTAGGAATAGCTTTGATTGTTTTGCCAGGCTCAATCAATCAAAAATTCATGAATAAATATAAAAACCTATAAAGATGAGTTTATAATCAGTTCTCTTCACCAACTGCTGTGTTTAACTGTCAGCTCACTTCAACCACTGGCTCTGTTGCACTGTGAGTAACTGATTTGACTTAAGCACATGTGCACATTCACCTAAAAAGAAGTGCACTTCAGTGTCAGTGGTAGCTGCAATTCTGTAATGTGGCTTTTTTCCCCTAGCCTTTATCCCTTCTTATTGTTTTTAATCATTCTTCTGGGGAAAAAAGCCACATTACAGAATTGCAGCTACCACTGACACTGAAGTGCACTTCTTTTTAGGTGAATGTGCATATGGCTGAGATACCCGCCACCCCCTCTCGACACAATCCCCAAGGATGGGAAACCGGAAACGGTTCTGAACTTTTGGAAGGCGGGAGGGAGTGACCCTCCCGGCCGTATTTATTAAAATATGAAACAAAATCAAAACATTAAAATAACAGTTTCATATTATGTACAATTTCATTTCCACATTACGATGTTTGGCTAACCTTAACATATTTCTAATACAAAGGTTCTCCTAGCCGAACTAACATCCTACAAAACATTTAACTTGAAATTGTACATCCTAACTTTTAAGGGCCAACGGCAAGGTCGTAACCGGTGTCAGATCCCTAAACCAGAAATACCCCCCCCACTTGGGAGGGGCGACCGCACAGAGGCGTACCTCAAGTGCATCTACTAATTTCCCTTGACTTGACGGGGGCCCCAATGAACTCGACGCCATTTAAAGGTCGTCCGAGGACTCGTGTGAGGTGTCTAGAAGGTAGCGTAAACCCCCTCCCCACCCCACACAACTTACCACATCTGCCGTCGCAGGTGTCCTGGCCCCGGGAAATTCCGCAGGAGGGGCCCGTAGCCCCTCCTATCCAGGAAGGGGCCTTGACCGCCTTTCCTTTCCTTTCGGCGGCCCATCCTTAGAAGGGACCGCCTCCCCGTTGAGGGGCCAATGGCCACTTCCCCTGAGCGCTCCCATCCGTAATGGGTGATGCCCCCCCAGAGGGATCTTCCAATTACTGCTCACCGATCATGACCTTACCGCCCAACCAAAATAAATACGACAATTTAACTAAAATTACTAAATTACAAAACAACCATACTATTTCACGTATGATTACTGATCAACACTAGTGCAGAATTACTTTATTTGAAAAAACATACTGTAAATGACCATTCTTTATTGCATACTCAAATAAGACGACAATCATCACAACCTGTAAGAAATAGAGTTACCACATCAAAACTTTATTTAAAACAACTGGCTGTCCTCAGGGGCTGGTGGGTGGGTCAAAATTGGCTCTTCGTTCCGTCTCGAGCTCATGTGCAGCGGGGAGGTGCAGCTTCAGAGCACAGGAACAAGAGGATGCTTTCTTGGCTTGTTGCTCCTTTTATCCGTCTTCGGGCGGGCGTAAACCCGCCTCCGCCTGCCTCCGGGGGCGTGGCCGGCCGCGTCAGTGTCTAGGACAACCCACTCCAGGGCAGAAAAAGGCGCGCCCCGGCTACGCCGCTTCGGGCATACCAGCCGAGACTCGCCTCCCGCCCAAGATGGCCTCCCGGGGGGATCGGGGTACTCCACCATACGTTCGGGGGGACCGAATGGTCGCCCCTTTCCATATGGCTGAGATACCCGCCACCCCCTCTCGACACAATCCCCAAGGATGGGAAACCGGAAACGGTTCTGAACTTTTGGAAGGCGGGAGGGAGTGACCCTCCCGGCCGTATTTATTAAAATATGAAACAAAATCAAAACATTAAAATAACAGTTTCATATTATGTACAATTTCATTTCCACATTACGATGTTTGGCTAACCTTAACATATTTCTAATACAAAGGTTCTCCTAGCCGAACTAACATCCTACAAAACATTTAACTTGAAATTGTACATCCTAACTTTTAAGGGCCAACGGCAAGGTCGTAACCGGTGTCAGATCCCTAAACCAGAAATACCCCCCCCACTTGGGAGGGGCGACCGCACAGAGGCGTACCTCAAGTGCATCTACCAATTTCCCTTGACTTGACGGGGGCCCCAATGAACTCGACGCCATTTAAAGGTCGTCCGAGGACTCGTGTGAGGTGTCTAGAAGGTAGCGTAAACCCCCTCCCCACCCCACACAACTTACCACATCTGCCGTCGCAGGTGTCCTGGCCCCGGGAAATTCCCCAGGAGGGGCCCGTAGCCCCTCCTATCCAGGAAGGGGCCTTGACCGCCTTTCCTTTCCTTTCGGCGGCCCATCCTTAGAAGGGACCGCCTCCCCGTTGAGGGGCCAATGGCCACCTCCCCCGAGCGCTCCCATCCGTAATGGGTGACGCCCCCCCATAGGGATCTTCCAATTACTGCTCACCGATCATGACCTTACCGCCACAGGCCGGATAGTTGACCGGCTATCCGGACCCCCCACAACAACTCCTGCCTAAAGGTCATGTTTTAAACTCTTTAGCCAAGCTATGAGGTCTCCTATGAGTAACTCATTCCCCACCCGGGACAAATGGACCCCATCTCCCAGATACATACTGTCCCCCTTGATACAACCATGCGGAATAGAATGCAGTGTACTTGAACGAAACAATCTACCCAATTTGTTATTTACTTTCTTCACTGAGTGATTCAGAGCAGAAACCGAATTCGCCCCCGCCACACTTTCCGTGGAATCATATGGGACCATGCAATTGTGCACCCTGGAACTCTTCTCGCCAACCAACTTACTGTGGAGAGCATTGCCTCGAGAAGAAGTCGTCTACCAGTGGCCACCAAATCGTTGCCCCCAAGATGGACTATGATTATAGACGGCGGTGACCTTGTCGGCCCTAACAAACCCACGAAAAAGGATTGAAACTGGTCAATACAGAGCCCGCCCCTTCCGTAGAAGGTCACCCTGTACCCGTATTCCCCAGCCATGTGAATCATGTCACCTGCTTTGAATACGTCCGTGGCGCGCCTCACGTATGAGTGGCCCACGACCCACACCTCTTTTTCCGCAGCCGGTGATGTCTGACCGCTGGTTCCCAGGTGTCGGGTCGACTGCACAGTCCGCCCCGCCTCGTAAGCTTGCGAAACTGTAAACCAAACAAAAACAAGAAGCGTGAGTACATCATTACAGCTTCACAACATGTGCAACCGCACATACCTTTTGTAACAATTCGAGGACCAACGCCCCAAACGTTTCACTTTTTCCACACTCAGACCCCTGGCTGTAGCCTCGGTAGCAGCCCCTATCCGAAAGGAATGGGTCCCGAACTCGCCGGGGTTCAAGCCCGCGGCCGAAATTGACATCGCAAGCACCCGCTGGAACTGAAACCTCGTCAGTGGGGTGGCGTCAGCGTGTCTCAACAAGGTCCCCCCCCATGATGCCACCCTCTGCGCCAAATATTCCTCTACGCAAACAACAGGGCACATGGGAGACCCGGGAATCCTATGTATAACTATGCAGTCCCCAATCGCACCCTGATCGGTCTTGGACCTGACAAACGAGACAGTCATCGTTTCCACCTTAACCTGAATGTGCTCTCGGCACAGTCCCCCCTCCGTATCCTGCTTGTTCTTCGCCACCAGTTCGCTTACCCGCATAGCCCCATGGAATGCTAGCGCAAAAGCGGCTCGGAATAACACTGTTTCATACTGGGATGAACATGTCGCAGGGAGTACAAAAAGTAACAGGGCCAACCTATCCAGACCTATCGGGTGCCTCTCATCTACTCTGCGACCCTCCAGGCGTTGCCACCCACGTAGCACTTTCTGCACCACGAAAGACGCTGTCGGGTCCTGGATCCCATGAGCCCTTGCCATAAAGGAAATGGCGGCCCGATGCCTCTGGGCCATAGCTACTGATTTGCCTGCCTGACGTAGAGACAGCAAAAATTTTACGACAAGCTCTTCCTGGCCCCAAAGCTCCCCCCTAGCAGAACCCAAAAAGGACCAATAGGAACGAAACGCCCCTTCATATGCCTTCCTTGTCCTGGGTGCTAAACTCTCTCCCACGAGGTTTTGTAGTTCGGGGCACCGAGAGACCAGAGAGCTTCGGGAAAGGGTGCCGCCACCGGGTCCGCTGTGGGCAGAAAACCCCAGAAGGCCTGCATACGGAAACGAGAAAGCGCATCAGCCGCTTGATTCAACACCCCCGGGACATGTCGCGCCCTAAAGAGCACATTCAACTGCATACACAATAACACAATTTCTTTGAGCAGTCTCAGAATCCATTTGCAACGTGCTGCCTGACTATTGATACACTCAACCACGGTCATGTTATCAGACCAGAACACCACAGAGTGATCCCGGAACCCCTCAGGCCATGTTTTCAGGGCCACCAAAACAGGGAAGAGTTCGAGAAAAGCAATGTTACTCGTCAGCCCGCACTCGTGCCACCATGACGGCCATTTTTGAGCCAACCATTGCGTACCGAATATGGCGCCAAAACCTATACTCCCCGCCGCATCTGTCCACAGCCCCAGCTCCTCGGAGGACACCGCCGGTTTGTTCCAGACAATTCGACCATTGAAATCCGCCAAGAATGCCAGCCAAATGCGCATGTCCTGGCGAATCTCTGCCGAGAGCCTCGTGCGGTGGTGTCCCTCCTTAAGGCCGACCATGGCTTGTGCAATCGAGCGGGAAAAGGGGCGGGCCATTGGCATTACTCTGAGGGCAAAATTCAACTGGCCCACCGTTTGTTGCAATTGATGCAGGTTTACCTTAGGCTCTCGAATACATGTTTCAAGGGATGCCCTGAATTTTAACACTTTTTCTTTGGGTAACCGAAAACAACCTTCCTCCGAGTCGAGCTCAATCCCCAGAAACTCGAGTGAAGTCGAGGGACCCACAGTCTTACCTGGTGCCAATGGCACACCAAAATGATTCATTAAGACACAAAATTCTTTTACAGCCTGTCCACATTCTGGATCCCCGGCTGCCCCCAGGAACAGAAAGTCATCGAGATAATGCATAACATGCTGAAAACCCGTCTTTCTTGTGAATACCCATTGTAGAAAACAACAAGATATAGAGCATCCCATTGGCATACATCTATCCATGTAATAGCGACCCTGAAACATGAAACCAAGAAGACGCTGATCGTCTGGGTGTACCGGGAGCAACCGGAACTCTGACTCGATGTCTGATTTTGCCATCAGCGCCCCGGGCCCCAGGCGATTCAACATGGCGACGGCCTCATCGAAAGATGCGTACCGCACCGAACACACTTCCGGGTCTATCGCATCATTCACGGAAAGACCTCGTGGGGCTGACAAGTTATGTATTAGCCTAAACTCACCAGGGTCCTTCTTGGGGACCACCCCTAATGGGGAACAAACAAAGTTAGCAACCGGTGGAAAATCGAATGGGCCGGCAACACGCCCTCGAGTCACCTCTTTCCCAATCTTTACCTGTACCACCGCCGTATGCTGCAGGACCGACAGTTGGTTCTTACAACTTGCTTCACCCCGAAAATCCCCCACTGGAATGCGGAAACCATATGAAAAACCGTCTCGCAACACCCCGGCGGAGACATGATCCGGGTATTTGTTGAGCCAAGGAATCATTGCCATGGTATCAATCGGGGTAGGTAAAGGCGCCCCTCGGACTATTTCAGACCTGTTTGGCGCTTCCCCTACCACCGTTATCACCCGTTTTGGCTCTGCACATGGTCTCAGGAGGGGAGGACTGTCCACACCCCCCACATTCATGTCTAAACTTGCATGACCCCTGGGGCCTCGTACATTTTCCCCTGTTAAAATTCCAACAAATCCCCCTTTTACCTGCGTTGCCACTCGACTTCGAGTGGTGCTCGTTACCTGCACCCGTCCGAAAGGGTGTCCCAGAGGATTGGCGGGAAGATTCACCCCCGTTACTCCCCGACAATGGTACTTTCAACATGCCTGAATTCTCCATTTTTTGCCAAGAAATGGAGTCATAACAATCCCATGTTAGAGCTGGGTCGTGCTCCTTAGCCTTCCGAAAAATATTGTCATAACAAAACCACTGATTGCCCTCGTATGCTAGAGAATACTCCATGATACGTGTCTGATAGATAGGCAACTCCGTCAACAACTCAGGCCTTCGCTCACCCATAATGGAGGTAAAAATGCCAAACGCTCTGCCCCAAAGTACCTATGTTTTCGTCGACCTTAAAGGCGGCCATTTTTGCGCGCCAAACACTCGGATGCATAAGCTCTTTTTGGCCCTTCACATGCTCCATCTCGTAATGGTCAGTAAGCAAAGAAAACATGTTCACATACTTATCGGCCCAAATCTTTTCCTTAATTTCAAGTGGAACATGCTGGGCCACTTTTTCCCTTCGTGAGGGTACAGACCCCTCCCCCGCAATCGGCAGTAGCCGCTTACCTGTACTAGGAGCTGTACTTGCTGCTGAACTCGCGCCTGCTGCAGTCTCAGCCACCGGAACCTGTGGGGGAACAGAAGATGGTGCCTTCGCAGCCTCTCTAGATTCCCGGAGTTGTCTCATTACAGCCCTGGCGTCGTCAGCCGTGGTGCCCTCACTATCTTTTCCCAACCACGCTGCCAGTTGTGCCGCCAACTCGGGAGGCATATCTTCCCCGTTCACGGGGGTGACTACCACGGGGATCGGATGCCCCTCCTTCGGAACCGGGATTGGCTCCTCTATCGGAGTATCGGGAACCGGGGCCTCCCCCCCAGGTGCCCCCCTCTTGGACCTCTTGCCTCTCCCGCTAGGGACTACTCCCGGCAATGCTGGTCCGACGATTCGCTTCGGTCCTCCCTCCCCGTTCTTTACCGCCATCTGCTTCTTCAACTCGGCTACCTCCTTTATGAGCATGCGGAGCATCTGATCGGTCCCGACCCGCTTTCCGACCTTCTTGCCCGGCATACTCAAACGAAGATATCTGTAAAACAAAAACAAAATTACAACGCTCAAAATTGGCTCTTCGTTCCGTCTCGAGCTCACGTGCAGCGGGGAGGTGCAGCTTCAGAGCACAAGAACAAGAGGATGCTTTCTTGGCTTGTTGCTCCTTTTATCCGTCTTCGGGCGGGCGTAAACCCGCCTCCGCCTGCCTCCGGGGGCGTGGCCGGCCGCGTCAGTGTCTAGGACAACCCACTCCAGGGCGGGAAAAGGCGCGCCCCGGCTACGCCGCTTCGGGCATACCAGCCGAGACTCGCCTCCCGCCCAAGATGGCCTCCCGGGGGGATCGGGGTACTCCACCATACGTTCGGGGGGACCGAATGGTCGCCCCTTTCCACATGTGCTTAAGTCAAATCAGTTACTCACAGTGCAACAGAGCCAGTGGTTGAAGTGAGCTGACAGTTAAACACAGCAGTTGATGAAAAGAACTGATTAAAAACTCATATTTATAGGTTTTTATATTTATTCATGAATTTTTGATTGATTGAGCCTGGCAAAACAATCAAAGCTATTCCTAAAAATTAAGCTAAGGCTCGATGATTACTTTCAGCATTTGCCACGCCTTGCCATTTTGGTGAGCGTTAGTCAGCGTGACCCACATGAAGGTTGTTAACGTGGCTCTACCTGTGGCATCTCATTTCATATGGCTTCGTGCGACTCTGTTAAGCTTTCCGTTGAACTGCGGTCTTATCCTGTTAGCAAAACACAATGAAACATCAGCATTTTCAAAATAAAAAGCGGTTGCTATCTCTGTGGAACAGGCTACCATGAACCGGTATCATGTAATAGCCTTGCAATATTTATGCACTTGTCTGCTATCAAAGGCCAGACAAAGGCTAATCGTGTTACAAAATAAACAGCGCAGGGCACTTGATTTTACGAGACTGTAAAATTGGCAAATGCCTGTTTCTAGAATCAGGCGGTGGTCTACGAGTTCCTGGACTAACCCCCCCTCACCCCCCCCTACCCTTGGGTTCAGATCTTGTTGAGAGAAACCCCCGACTGGTGCCCATTAAAGCAATAAAAGGCAGCACATGTTCTCAAGTTCGGGATGATCAAACCACAGGCATTCGGCCTACAACATCTTGTCTTGGACTATAAGTGTGGCCAACACACAACACAAGAGAGGGCGGTGTGACAGATCAGTTACAGAGGCATTCTTGGTGCAAGCCTGCATTCCTGCACACAGAAGTTGGTGAAAGGTCGAGGGGTCAAGGAGGACGTACCTTGTGCGGCTGACCTGAGGACTTCTCGGAAACAACTGCCTTCCAAGCTCCCTTGGGGCCTTTCCACTTCCGGATGTTTGGGAGGGTCGGCTTTTTGCTTAGCTAATACTTGTTTTATCATGTCTTTATTATAGGGAGAGGTACTCGGGCCTTGCAATATAAACAAGCATTGACCATACCAACTGGTCTGGCTTTAAAGGAATGTTGTATTGTAATGTGAAGCATTACAAGTAAATAACAAGGGGATAGGTATGAATTTGTGTAGAAGCAAAGGACTGTCGGATAATATTGGCGTGGGTTAAAAGGTCAGGAGAGAGTTGTACTAATAAGCCAGATCTAAAAATCTATGTATAATGACAGCCTTCCTCACATCTGCACTGCTGCAAGAGAAAAACACTATAAATTATCTATCAATGTAACCAGGGCTGTTTCTAGGTGTTGTGCCGCCCTAGGCGAGAATTTAAAAATGCCCCCCTCCCTTTTTCTACCAACACTATCTATGAATGATGATACACCTCACCCGGCCGTCACCCACCCGCCCACCTCCGCCTCATTTTCATTTACAGACACCAGAAAACAGACCCGGCTCCTCCTCGACCCCATGGCTTCGGTGCTGCGCCTCTACAGACCCGTGCTGCCTGTGCCTATCTCTGCTTCCATGCGTCTTCTGCCCGCCTCTCTGTCAAGGGCAACAAATGGGTACATTTAAAACACACCCACTCAAGTCTCAGCGCCACGCAGCAGCCCTTATATCACGAGTGGCATTGTTCAGGTGCACAAGCCGGCATCGTGGGTCGGACTCACTGGTTGTGCTCAGAATGTGCTCTCGGACAAAAAGGACTCTCGATAATTCTGTGTACGTGCCCTGGAACGTAAGGGCTCTCAGTACATGTAAGGGAGTCTGTGCCTGCGTCAGCAGACAAGCAGGGTACTGCATGTGCGTCCTTAAAGACTTACTGGCTCTTAGCATATACAATTAGGCGCAAAGGGGGTCTGTGTGCATGTACCCCAAGACATGCAGGCTCTGTACACGCAGCATCAGATGCACGCTTAGTCCGTACATCTGCCCTCGCGCACCATAAGGGTGCCCTCAGATACAAACGACGCTGGGAACCCATGGACACATAAGGGTGCCCTCGGGCGACAGGTGTAACACACTTTAATAGCATTACAATACCATGTGTATGTCTGTGAAAGCTCAGACGACGCTTCTCTTCCAGGTGGCAGGGCTCCCTCCCATCACGGGAGCCCTGCAGAGTCAGCCGCCATCTTCCTTCTTCCCCCTCGCGGCGGGGGCGGGCATTCCCGGCCAGCCGCGCTGGGATTGGCCGGCTGGCCCCAGCACTTCCAGGTCGCCGCGGGCAGCGCGGCGGCCCGATTTCAGGCAGGCAGGCGGGGACAAAAACGAGGTGGGCACTCAGCCGCAGACGACGCTTCTCTTGCAGGTGGCAGGGCTCCCTCCCATCACCGGAGCCCTGCAGAGTCAGCCGCCATCATCCTTCTTCCCCCTCGTGGCGGGGGCGGGCATTTCCAGCCGGCCGCGCTGGGATTGGCCGGCCGGCCCCAGCACTTCTGGGTCGCCGCGGGCAGCGCGGCGGCCCGATTTCAGGCAGGCAGGCGGGGACAGTGCGCGCACGGGTGCGCGCATATAGATATATAATTGATTTTAAATGCAATTTTCTCAGCAAATACTGGACGGATTTACACCATTTGAAGAAAAGCGTAATCTGCGAACCAGTCTCTTCCATTTTACCAAATTTCAAAAAATTCCGTTCAGCCGTTCGGGCTGTAGCCGTGTCTAAAGGTCCTATGGAAATTAACATGGGAAAAACACGTTTTGGGACCCCCCTTTTTTCTCAGCCCTCACTTGACTAATCCCCCCCAAACTTTCAGGGAAGGAGAGGAGCGGAGCTAGCCATCTTCTTTGAGAAATTTGCGAAGATTCATCAACCAGCGCCAAAGTTATTCCCAATAGAATGTTGGGGATTTCCTATGGAAACTAGGTCCTAACTATATATACCTACTGGCTACCACCAGTAGGTAATATGTATACATATATATATTCGATCCCTTTGATACAACAGCAGATAAGTTGACACAAACGGGCACAGACTCCGATGCTATTTGCTCTTGCCCAACGCATTTTGGACAGCCAATGTCCTTGATCACGGGCTGATTTGCTGCAACCAATTACTGCAGACTACTTACATTTTTAACCAATATCACCTTTTTATTGTCCTCTAGTGGGTTTTACCAATAACGCAAAGAATGCTGGTATGTATAGTCCTCACAGTATTTATTTTCCCTCCAGTGGGTATATGAAATGCCCAAATTCATTAATATTGTCAATTCTTTCCCTTCTGTGGGTCGCAGATGTATATATATATATATATTCACTGAAAAAACCATAGGTTTCACACCAGTTATAGTTAGGAATTAGCATTTAAAAAACCTATTAAATTCACTGAAAAAACCATAGGTTTCACACCAGTTATAGTTAGCTGGAAATTTTACTGATATAAAACCATTGAAATTCCCACGTTATAGTTAGATGGACTCACTATAACTTGCGCGTGCAATGCACTGCTGATGACGTCACATATTACATCACTCATGGAAAGGGGCGACCATTCGGTCCCCCCGAACGTATGGTTGAGTACCACGAGCCCCCCGGGAAGCCATTTTGTGGGCGGGAGGCGAGCCTCGGCTGGTATGCCCGAAGCGGCGTAGCCGGGGCGCGCTTCTTCCCGCCCTTGAGTGGGCTGGCCTAAACACTGACGCGGCTGGCCACGCCCTAGGGGCAGGCAGGGGCGGGTTTACGCCCACCCTGAAGACGGATAAAAGGAGCAACAAGCCAAGAACGCATCCTCTTGTTCCTGTGCTCTGAAGCTGCACCCCCTCGCTGCACGTGAGCTCGAGACGGAACGAAGAGCCAATTTTGAGTGTGGTAATCTTTCTTGTTTGTTTTACAGATACTCAGTCGGAGAATGCCTAAGAAGGTCGGAAAGCGAATGACTACCGACCAGATGCTGCGTGTTCTGATGAAGGAGGTGACTGACCTAAAGAAACGAATGGCGGAGAAAGATGGCGAAGAGGGACCGAAACGTCCGTTGGCTGGAACTGCTCCGGGAGGAAAAGGCAAGAGACCCAGAAGGGGAGCAGCTGGAGGGGACATCCCGGTTCCCTGCACCCCACTTCCAAGTTCAGTGCCGGCGGGGGGGAATCCGATTCCCGTGGTGGTCACCCCTGTGTCCGGCGAGGATATGCCGCCCGAGCCGGCAGCACAATTAGCAGCGTGGTTGGGAAAAGATAGCGAGGGCGCCACGGCTGATGACGCACGAGTTTTGATGAGGCAACTGCGCGAAACAAGGGAGGCAGCGAAGGCAGCATCGCCAGTTATCGCGCCGGCCGCGGCAGGAGGAAAGCCACCTGGGACAGGCTCTGCCGCAGATACAGCTTCCGGTTCAGGTAAGCGGCCATTGCCGGTAGCGAGGGATGAGTCTGCCCCGTCACGAAGGGAAAAGTTGGGTCAACATGTCCCTCTAGCTATTAAGGAGAAGATATGGGCAGATGAGTATGTAAACATCTTCTCGTTGCTTACCGATCATTATGAGATGGAGTATGTTAAGAGCCAAAAAGAGCTCATGCATCCAGGTGTTTGGCGCGCAAAGATGGCCGCCTTCAAGGTAAATGAAAACATTGGCAATTGGGGCAAAGCATGGGGGATTTTCACATCCATCCTGGGCGAACGTAGGCCCGAATTGCTGTCTGAATTACCGATTTATCAGTCTCGGATCATGGGGTATTCTGTGTCACATGGGGGCAATCAGTGGTTCTGTTACGACAATATTTTCAGAAAAGCAAAAGAACATGATAAAAACTTAACTTGGGATTGTTACGATTCTGTGTCTTGGTCAAAAATGGCGGATACTGGTATGCTGAATTTGCCATTGGTGGGGAGTAATGGGGGGGAGTCCTCCCGCCAATATTCGGGGACCCCCTTTCGATCAGGCACGAGCAACGAATACCACTCCAGGCCGAACGGCACAACAGGTAAAAAGGGGAGTTGTTGGAATTTTAACAGGGGAAAATGTACGAGACCCCAGGGGTCATGCAAATTTAGGCACGAATGTAGTGGGTGTGGGCAAGCGTCCCACCCTGAGTCCATGTGCAGAGCCAAAACGGGTGATAACGGGGGTAGAGGAGGCGCCAAACAGGTCTGAAACAGTCCGAGGGGCGCCTTTACCTACTCCGATTGATACCTTGGCAATGATTCCTTGGCTCAGCGAATACCCGGATCACGCTTCCGCTGGGGTGTTGCGAAACGGGTTTTCATATGGTTTCCGCATCCCAGTGGGGGAGTTTCAGGGTTTAGCGAAATGTAAAAACCAAATATCAGTCTTGCAGCACACGACCGTGGTACAAGAGAAGATTGGGAAAGAGGTGGCTCGAGGTCGAGTCGCCGGTCCGTTTCACGTTCCACCGGTCGCTAACTTTGTTTGTTCCCCTTTAGGGGTGGTCCCCAAGAAGGACCTGGGTGAATTTCAGCTGATACATAATTTGTCGGCCCCACGTGGTCTTTCCGTAAATGATGCGATAGACCCGGCAGTGTGTTCAGTACGGTATGCATCTTTCGATGAGGCCGTAGCCATATTGAATCGCCTAGGGCCCGGTGCGCTGATGGCAAAATCTGATATCGAGTCAGCGTTCCGGTTGCTCCCGGTACATCCAGACGATCAGCGTCTTCTTGGTTTCATGTTTCAGGGACACTATTACATGGATAGATGTATGCCAATGGGGTGCTCTATATCTTGTTCCTATTTTGAGCAGTTCAGTTGTTTCCTGCAATGGGTCTTCACAAAGAAGACGGGGTTTCATCAGGTTATGCATTATCTCGATGACTTTTTGTTTCTAGGGGCAGCCGGGGATCCGGAATGTGGTCAGGCCTTGAATGAATTTTGTGCCTTAATGAATCATTTTGGTGTGCCATTGGCACCCGGTAAGACAGTGGGTCCTTCGACTTGCCTGGAGTTTCTGGGGATCGAGCTCGACTCGGAAGAGGGTTGTTTTCGTTTACCAAGAGAAAAAGTGCTCAGGTTCAGGGCATCCCTGGAGACGTGTATTAGTCTGTCTAAGGTTAAGTTGCAGCAATTACAACAATTGGTTGGACAGCTGAATTTTGCCCTGAGAGTAATGCCGATGGCCCGCCCCTTTTCCCGCTCGATCGCTCAGGCCATGGTCGGCCTGAAGGAGAGTCACCATCGCACGAGGCTTTCGGCCGAGGTTCGCCAGGACATGCGCATTTGGTTAGCATTTCTGGCGGATTTCAATGGTCGAGTTGTCTGGAACAAACCGGCCGTATCCTCTGAGGAGCTGGGCCTGTGGACGGACTCGGCAGGGAGCGTTGGTTTTGACGCCATATTTGGCACACAATGGTCAGCTCAAAAATGGCCGTCATGGTGGCATGAGGGTGGGCTGACGAGTAACATTGCATTTCTTGAACTGTTCCCCATTCTGGTGGCCCTAAAAACTTGGCCGGAGGGGTTGAGAGATCACTCTCTGGTATTCTGGTCTGATAACATGACCGTGGTTGAGTGTATCAATAGCCAGGCGGCACGATGTAAATGGATCCTGAGGCTGCTCAAAGAAATTGTCTTGTTATGTATGCAATTGAATGTCCTATTTAAAGCAAGACACGTGCCGGGGGTGATGAACCAAGCGGCTGATGCGCTTTCTCGTTTCCGTATGCAGGCCTTCTGGGGTTTTCTGCCCACAGCGGACCCGGTGGCGGCACCCTTTCCCGAAGCTCTCTGGTCTCTCGGTGCCCCGAACTACGAAACCTCGTGGGAGAGAGTTTAGCACCCAGGACAAGGAAGGCATATTAAGGGGCGTTCCGTTCCTATTTGGCCTTTTTGGGGACTACTGGAGAGGAGCTTTGGGGCCAGGAGGAGTGGGTGGTGAATTTTTTACTGTCTTTACATCAGGCAGGCAAATCTGTGGCTACAGCCCAGAGGCATCGGGCAGCCATTTCCTTTGTGGCAAGGGCTTATGGGATCCAGGACCCGACAGCGTCTTTCGTTGTACAAAAAGCGCTACGTGGGTGGCAACGCCTTGAGGGTCGCAGAGTAGATGAAAGGCGCCCGATAGGTCTGGATAGGTTGGCCCTGTTATTATCTGTACTCCCTTCAACATGTTCATCCCAGTATGAAACAGTGTTATTCCGACCCGCTTTTGCGCTAGCATTCCATGGGGCTATGCGGGTAAGCGAACTAGTGGCTAGGAACAAGCGGGATGTGACGGGGGGACTGTGCCGAGAGCACGTTCAGGTCAGAGGGGAGACAATGTCCATCTCATTTGTCAGGTCCAAGTCCGACCAAGGTGCGGTGGGGGACTGCACAATCATACAAAGGATTCCCGGGTCCTCCATGTGCCCAGTAAGTTGCGTAGAGGAATATTTAGCGCAAAGGATGGCGTCATGGGGGGGGACCTTGTTGAGACACGCTGACACCACCCCATTGACGAGGTTTCAGTTTCAGCGGGTGCTTGCGATGTCAATTTCCGCTGCGGGCTTGAACCCCGGCGAGTTTGGGACCCATTCCTTTCGGATAGGGGCTGCTACTGAGGCTACAGCCAGGGGTCTGAATGTCGAACAAGTAAAACGTGTGGGGCGTTGGTCCTCGAACTGTTATAAAAGGTATGTGCGGTTGCACATGTTGTGAAGCTGTAATGATGTACTCACGCTTCTTGTTTTTGTTTGGTTTTCAGTTGCGCAAGCCTACGAGGCGGGGCGGACTGTGCAGTCGACCCAACACCGGGTCAGCGGTCAGACATCACCGGCTGTGAAAAAGGAGGTGTGGGTCGTGGGCCACTCATACGTGAGGCGGGCCGCGGACGTATTCAAAGCAGGTGACATGATTCACGTGGCTGGGGAATACGGGTACAGTGTGTCCTTCTACGGAAAGGGCGGGCTCTGTATTGACCAATTTCAATCATTTTTTGAGGGTTTGTTAGGGCGGATGAGGTCACCGCCGGCTATAATCATAGTGCATCTCGGGGGCAACGATTTGGTGTCCACTGGTAGACGACTACTTCTTGAGGCAATGCTTTCCACAGTAAGTTGGATAGCGAGAAGAGTTCCAGGGTGCACAATCGCATGGTCCCATTTGATCCCGCGAAAAGTGTGGCGGGGGGCTCTTTCAGTTTCTGCTCTGAATCATTCAGTAAGGAAGATTAATAATAAAGTGAGTCGATTGTTCCGTTCAGGTACACTGCATTCTATTTCGCATGGTTGTATTATGGGGGACAGTATGTATTTGGGTGATGGTGTTCATTTGTCCCGGGTGGGGAACGAGTTACTCATAGGAGACCTGATAGCTTGGCTGGGGACTTTAAGACATGACCTTTAGGTAGGAGTGTGTGGGGGGTCCGGATAGCCGGTCAACTATCCGGCCTGTGGCGGTAAGGTCATGATCGGTGAGCACTAATTGGTAGATCCCTATGAGTGGGCGTCACCCATTACGGATGGGAGCGCTCGAGGGAGGTGGCCATTGGCCCCTCAACGGGTAGGCGGTCCCTTCTAAGGATGGGACGCCGAAAGGAAAGGAAAGGCGGTCAAGGCCCCTTCCTGGGTAGGAGGGGCTACAGCCCCCTCCTGGGGAATTTCCCGGGGCCAGGATATCTGCGACGGCAGATGTGGTAAGTTGTGTGGGGTTTGGGAGGGGGTCTACGCTACCTTCTAGATACCTCACACGAGTCCTCGGACGACCTTTAAGTGGCGTCGAGTTTATTGGGGCCCCCGTCAAGTCAAGGGAAATTGGTAGTTGCACTTGAGGTACACCTCTGTGCGGTCGCCCCTCACAAGTGAGGGGGATATTTCTGGTTTAGGGATCTTGACACCGGTTACGACCTTGCCGTTGGCCCTTAAACGTTAGGATGTACAATTTCAAAATGTCAAGTTAATGTTTTGTAGGATGTTAGTTCGGCTAGGAGAACCTTTGTATTAGAGAATATGTTAAGGTGAGCCAAACATCGCAATGTGGTAATGAAATTGTACATAATATGAAACTGTTATTTTAATGTTTTAATTTTGTTTCATATTTTAATAAATACGGCCGGGAGGGTCACTCCCTCCCGTCTTCCAAAAGTTCAGAACTGTTTCCGGTTTCCCATCCTTGGGGAGTGTGTTGAGAGGGGGTGGCGGGTATCTCGGCCATATGGAAAGGGGCGACCATTCGGTCCCCCCGAACGTATGGTTGAGTACCACGAGCCCCCCGGGAAGCCATTTTGTGGGCGGGAGGCGAGCCTCGGCTGGTATGCCCGAAGCGGCGTAGCCGGGGCGCGCTTCTTCCCGCCCTTGAGTGGGCTGGCCTAGACACTGACACGGCTGGCCACGCCCTAGGGGCAGGCAGGGGCGGGTTTACGCCCGCCCTGAAGACGGATAAAAGGAGCAACAAGCCAAGAACGCATCCTCTTGTTCCTGTGCTCTGAAGCTGCACCCCCTCGCTGCACGTGAGCTCGAGACGGAACGAAGAGCCAATTTTGACCCACCCACCGGCCCCTGAGGACAGCCAGTTGTTTTGAATAAAGCTTTAATGTGGTAACTCTATCTTTTGCAGGTTGTGGTGATGGTCGTGTTATTTTGAATATGCAATAAAGAATGGTCATCTACAGTATGGTTTTTCAAATAAAGTTATGCTGCGCTAATATTTGATCAGTAATCACATATGAAATGGTTATGGTATTGAGTTATGTTAGCTAAATTGTCGTATTTATTTTTGGTCGGGCGGTAAGGTCATGATCGGTGAGCACTAATTGGTAGATCCCTATGAGTGGGCGTCACCCATTACGGATGGGAGCGCTCGAGGGAGGTGGCCATTGGCCCCTCAACGGGTAGGCGGTCCCTTCTAAGGATGGGACGCCGAAAGGAAAGGAAAGGCGGTCAAGGCCCCTTCCTGGGTAGGAGGGGCTACAGCCCCCTCCTGGGGAATTTCCCGGGGCCAGGATATCTGCGACGGCAGATGTGGTAAGTTGTGTGGGGTTTGGGAGGGGGTCTACGCTACCTTCTAGATACCTCACACGAGTCCTCGGACGACCTTTAAGTGGCGTCGAGTTTATTGGGGCCCCCGTCAAGTCAAGGGAAATTGGTAGTTGCACTTGAGGTACACCTCTGTGCGGTCGCCCCTCACAAGTGAGGGGGATATTTCTGGTTTAGGGATCTAGACACCGGTTACGACCTTGCCGTTGGCCCTTAAACGTTAGGATGTACAATTTCAAAATGTCAAGTTAATGTTTTGTAGGATGTTAGTTCGGCTAGGAGAACCTTTGTATTAGAGAATATGTTAAGGTGAGCCAAACATCGCAATGTGGTAATGAAATTGTACATAATATGAAACTGTTATTTTAATGTTTTAATTTTGTTTCATATTTTAATAAATACGGCCGGGAGGGTCACTCCCTCCCGTCTTCCAAAAGTTCAGAACTGTTTCCGGTTTCCCATCCTTGGGGAGTGTGTTGAGAGGGGGTGGCGGGTATCTCGGCCATATGACATGGTCAGTGACATCACTCATGACATCACTGATGACACCATCCTTGTGACAGAGTGACAGACCTAATTTCAGTGTAATGTAACGCTTGAAACACATATTCAAAAATAGAAACAAACATTTTCAAAAAAATGAAGATACCCAAACCAGTAACAACAACCAATTCAGTAATTCCACCATCTATATACACATCCACTCATTCACCAACAGTTCTATATAGTCACTCATATATATAGTCACTCATCATATGTAGTGATACACCTATACATCCTGTTACACATCAGCTGTCATCCAAAAGTTACTCACACACATACTCACACATGCAAATAAACTATTGAACATCCATTTATTTGCATATACATTTATACACACACTACCACCTTACTTCTAAGGAAACTTACACATACTTACTCTCTTAAACAATCACTTATAGAAACACATACTTATTCAAACAGGAACTCCTACAATCTCTCACTATATATACTATGCTCACTTATATACATCAATACTCACATATTCTAGATTAAAACATATGTTGTTACTAATGAAGACACTAGTGAGACAGTCATTCACTCACTAACACACACATATACACACTCATCCACCCATACAGTCCTGCACATATGCTGTCTTCAAAACACATACAAACAGTGAGTCAGTCACCAACCCCTGCAGCCACTTATACACAAAGAGAAACACTGATACAAACATTTAAATATTTAAACAATACTCGCTAATATATGTATTCACTAAGATACACTTAATAAGCCAGTTAAACAATCATTTTTTTTTTTAAAAAAACATCCATTTACACACTTATTTAAACATTTATTCTTCCATCGACCGTTACAAATACATATATAAAACAAATTTATTTTTCAGAAAGACACACATTCACTGGATGGTGTCATCAGTGATGTCATGAGTGATGTCACTGACCATGTCATGAGTGATGTAATATGTGACGTCATCAGCAGTGCATTGCACGCGCAAGTTATAGTGAGTCCATCTAACTATAACGTGGGAATTTCAATGGTTTTATATCAGTAAAATTTCCAGCTAACTATAACTGGTGTGAAACCTATGGTTTTTTCAGTGAATTTAATAGGTTTTTTAAATGCTAATTCCTAACTATAACTGGTGTGAAACCTATGGTTTTTTCAGTGAATTTCATAGGTTTTTTAAATGCTAATTCCTTTGTATATCGAGTTTCTAACCTTTTTTTTTTTTTACAATTTGCTGTTTTTTTTAAAGTATTCATTTTTTTTATATAATTTTTTTCTTTTGCGCTCTGGGTGCGCGCTCCGGGAAGCTTTCAGCTAAGCTCTCCGGTAAGCTTTTCCGTGAGCTCATCTGAAAGCGCACCCAGAGCGCTACTGTCGTTCGTGAAAAAAAATATGAATGAAAAGTTAATAATAATGCAAAACATTTCGTACCATACAAATAAAATTAGTTTTTTTTAATAAGGAAAATGATTATGCATTTCTGTAAAAGTTTGATGACGTCACTTCGGCGCGCAACGTAAGTGCCCTCGGAAGCGCCTACGTTCGCGGCGCGTAAACGCACGCAAAAGCGCCTACGATCACGCCACGTTTGCGCCCCGGAAGCGCCTACGATCGCGCTGCGTAAACGCACCGGAAGTGCTCTGGAGCGCGTAGCGTAAACGCGTCGGGTCATGTGACCCTAAAATAACACTTTTCATTGGTTGCTAACAGTTTTTTTTTACAATGAATGAAATCCCCACCCATTTCCTTCACTTCTTCTTTCACTTTTGTGACTGAAAGACCTGCCTTTTTGCTCTTGCATATTTCTTGGATAATCATGGCTGCCAGACCATCCAGCAGTGAAGATGAGCCTGAATTCATTGATAAAGAGCCTCCTCAGCCGAAGGTCAAAGAGCATTTCATCTGGAAAATATTTAAGTTTCCAGCAGACCAGAAAAAGGTGAATGCACCAAAAGTGGAGTGCAGGATCTGCAAACAGGTCCTGTCACGGGGTAACCCCCAAAAAAAGTACTCTTTTGGCAACTTTACCATGATTCGCCATGTGGAGAGGAGGCACCCCCAGAATTTTGCCCGGGAAAGTGTCAGGGCTCTGGCACAAGAGGTTCCCAGAGATGGGGCCTCTACATCAACCGGAGGAGCAACTTCTTCTGGGAGAGAGCAATCGCAGGAGCAGGTGGCAAACATACAACCTGCATTTTTTTACACGACTGGTGCGATGCGTCACTTTTCTGTGCGCACTCCTTATGACATTCCAAGTAACGCATTGCTGGAGTGCGTCACAAAAGTGACGCAACTCCAGTAATGTGTCCTTTCACATGGAAAAAGCACCATGTGAAAGGTCTTGCGTCAGTCTAACACCTGCTGTAAAGCAGGCGCAAGATTTTGACGCAACAGCATCCTAAAAGTGACGCAGTGAAATCTCAAAGATTTCACTGCATCGCTATTACAAAGCTTTTTGCGGGAGAACACCCCCTCTGCATGCATTATACCTGACGCTATTTTTAAAAAGTGACGCATCTAGGTACATGGGTCACTTTTTAAAACTCTGCGCCACATTATATCTGCGTCAGGTATAATGTATGCAGAGGGGGCATTCCCCCGCAAAAAGCTTGGTAATAACGACGTACTGAAATCTATGAGATTTCTCTGCGTCACTTTTAGGATGCTGTTGCGTCAAAATCTTGCGCCTGCCTCGCATCACTTTTATGTTTACAGATATGTCAGAAATACTGATGTATCTGTAACTCCTTGCAACATGATTCGTCATACATTAAATATGACACATCTGGAATGTCATAAGGAGTGCGCACAGAAAAGTGACGCATCGCACCAGCAGTGTAAAAAAATGTGCCTCGTTGCACTATATTTAAAAAGTGACGCATCTAGATAGATGCGTCACTTTTTAAATATTGCGTAACAATGCGCATTTTTTTACACCGCTGGTGCGTCACAAAAATTGACGCACAGGAAGCGCAAAACTGGCAGCGCAAGGCCTTCATAAATATGGTCCTGGATTTTCCCCATGCTTCGCCGGTGCGCGTACCATGCGCTTCCCCCGTGCAAAACGAAAAAAAAAAAAAAAAATGTAATGCCCCGCAGGACCCTATTTTAGCCCCTACATCAAACCTAGGGGATCAGAGGGGGTCTACTCTTCCCCCTTATGGTCATTTGCCCCTTTTTTTTTCAAACCCCTTGTGTCTCGATTTTACCAAGACACAAGATGGCGGCCGCTCCAGACTGTTTAGAATGTTTACAGACACCCAAGAGCAAATCAGCTTTCTGCGCACAAGTCGCGTGTCGCGCCTGGAGCGCTCTCCGGTGCGCGCACCGGAGAGCGCCTATAGATATATATATTTTTTTGAACCTAAATTACTCAAAATCCACTGCAGCACATATCTTGAGACATAGCAAAGGCACATCGGGCTACCAGTCCCTTCAATTTTGCCAAGTTTGCTGGAAATCCATTCAGCCGTTCGGGCTAAAAGTGAAATCGACCGCCCTATGGAAATTTACATGGGGAAAACACGTTTTGGGACCCCCCTTTTATCTCGGCCCCCGCTTGACGTATCCCCCCCAAACTTTCAAGGAAGGACCGGAGCTCGACGAGGCCATTTTCAGGAAATTTTCAGGCAGATTCGTCAACCGGTGCCAAAGTTATTCCAAATAGAATTTTGGAATTTAACATTGAAAAAAATCCTAACTATAACTACCTACTGGCGACCGCCAGTAGGTAATATTTATATATATATAAATTCACTGAAAAAACCATAGGTTTCAGGCCTTATATAGTTCGCAATTAGCATTTAAAAAAACTTTTGAAATTCACTAAAAAAACTATAAGTTTTAGGGGTGTTATAGTTAGCTGGACATTTCAATCATACAAAACCAATAAAATTGCTCCTATATAGTTAGTTGTACTAACTATATTTCGCACCCGCAATCCACTGCTGATGATGTCACATATTACATCATTTATGACATGGTCAGTGACATCACTGATGACATCTCAAATGACATCACTGATGACATCACTAATGACATCATCCAGTGAATGTGGTTTGCTTCGTTATTTAAATATGCATAATTTATATAGCAATTTGCATTGAAGTATGAGTGGATATATAAAAATAAATATTTGGATGGAGGATTTAGTAGCAGTGTAATTGGCTGTTTACTTTACCAATTTATAGTGTCTAACTAAATATAGTGCAAAGTGATTAAACTGCGTGAATATCTGTATCACTTTGTCAGTTGTTGTGTAAACTGGTTCTCCAGTTGGTTACTAGCTATGTGAAAGTCTATATTAGTTATTGATTAGTTAACTGAGTATTTGTATGGGAGAGTGACTGTGTATGTGGTTCGGTGGGGGGTGTGTGACTGCCCAAAGATGTGTGAATAGTTGATTAGTGTTCTATTTGTCATTGACAGCATGTATGAGTGAATCTACAGGTATGTGATTAGATGTGTGTATACATCTAGGAATCATTGACTGGGGTTTTAGATACTTGTATTGCTGTGTCAATGGATTCAAATATGATACTCTGTATTTTACAAAGAGTGATGAAAGATTTTACTAGTGTATGAAAATGTGTATGTGATTGTCACGTGGATGATGTCATCAGTGATTTCATCAGTGATGTCATTTGAGATGTCATCAGGGATGTCACTGACCATGTCATGAATGATGTAATATGTGACATCATCAGCAGTGGATTGCGGGTGCGCGAAATATAGTTAGTACAACTAACTATATAGGAGCAATTTCATTAGTTTTGTATGAGTGAAATGTCCATCTAACTATAACACCCCTAAAACTTATAGTTTTTCGAGTGAATTTCAAAGATTTTTTAAATGATAATTCCTAACAATATAAGGCCTGAAACCTATGGTTTTTTCTGTGAATTTGCAAGGTTTTTTAAATGCTAATTCCTAACTATATAAGGCGTGAAACCTATGGTTTTTTCAGTGAATTTGCGAGGTTTTTTAAATACTAATTTCCTAACTATATCAGACCTGAATCCTTTGGTTTACCGCGTAGATGCATGAATGGATGACCTGGAACCTTTAGTATGCACCAGAAGGCTGCATTGTAGGGAGAAGTATTGAGGCCACGCCCCTTTTTACACCTCTCTGCAACGCAGGCCATGTACATATTTGCAGAGGGGTAACTAATTCCCCTTGCATACTGAGGGTCCATGGGGGCCAACTAGCCCACCCGGAACCTCCAGTATGCGCCCGCCAGGGGGCTGCATTGCAGAGAGGTGTAATGAGGCCATGCCCCTTTTTACACATTTCTGAATTGCAGCCCCCTAGCGCTTTTTCAGAGGGGGTACTAAGGCGAACTAGCCCACCAGGAGCCTCCAGTATGCACCAGGGGGCTGCGTTGATTTGCCCCAGGAGGTGGTTGTCCCCGAGATAGTGTGGGGGGGATTGGGACCCCCCCCCACACTTTTTTTTCACAATTCCCCCAAGATTTGGTCCCCCCGGGGGGTAATTTAAAAAAATATATATTTTGGCCTTTTGGGTCCTTGTGGGACCATCTGAGCAGGCCTAGGAGCATCTGAGCAGGCCTAGGAGGTCAGGGTGTTTCTACCCTGCCCTTTTTTTTGCGTTCTACATGTTTGTTTTTCTGCTTTTTTGTGCCTCGGTCTACCGAGCACAAAATGGCTGCCAACAAGTGTTCACAGCCAATCAATGCAGCCCATACTTGGGAAGGTCCGCGCACCGTCCGCGCGCGGACGTGCTAGCACAGGTACGCGCACGGTGCACGGACCCCGAGAATTGTCCCCAAATTTGTTTTTCTTTTTTCCTTGGGGGTCCTTCTGGGACCCCCTGAGAAGGGCTAGGTGGTCAGGGGGTCTCTACCCTGCCCCCTTTCTGCCTTTTCCACTCTTGTTTTGGGGTCTCTTGTGCCTCAGTTCTCCTGAGAAACAAGATGGTGGCCAACTGCCAGTAGATAATATAGTAGGTAATATGCCTGTATCTTTATGGGCTGGTGGGAGGAGCTGGTCCTGAAGGGCACACTAGGTGAATGGTATCATAAACATGTCAAAATGTATTACAGGTACATTGATGACCTTATCTTTGTCTGGAATGGCACCAGGGAAGAGGCCCAGGAGTGGGTTAACCTCTTGAACACTAATAACATCAATTTGAATTTCACCTGTACCATGAGCCATACCAGCATTCATTTTCTGGACATAGCATTATACATTTCTGACAACGTATTGGAAACCAAGCTCTACAGAAAGGAGACAGCTGGCAATTCCATCTTACATTATACCAGTTTCCATCCTAAACACCTTATTCGCAGCATCCCCTATGGGGAAATATTGCGAATAAAAAGGATCTGCAGCAATCCGACCGATTTGGTGATGGCACAAAATGAATGTAAGGAGAGATTCCTCGCTAGAGGATACCCTATCCATATCATTCAAACAGCCATTAACAAAACTGTGGAACTGGACAGAACCCTCCTCCTTGTTCCCAAAACTACCAAAAACCCACCCATACCTGAATCTATCAAATCACCAGAGTCCAGCACGGTCAGACTCATTGTGCCCTACAGTGCCCAAAAAGGTGCGATAAACAAAATCATTAATCAAAATTGGGCCCTCATTCGCTCTGACCCAGTAATAGGCCATACCATGCCAGCCAAGCCCAGCATCACCTACAAGAGAGCTACTTCTCTGCACAACAGCCTGGTATCTAACTGCCCTGAAGTCACACCATCCAAAAACTGGCTGAAAACCTCACGGGGGTTCATAAAATGTCATTCTTGTAAAGCATGTACTTACGGTATGAACAAAACCAGTTACCGTACAGCCTTCAGTAGCAAAGAAATTAAAATCTCTAAATCCCTCCACTGCAAAACTGAGTACGCCATTTACATCTTGGAACGTACGTGTCCCTTACAGTACGTGGGAAGTACCAAATTACCAGCTAATGTAAGGATATTGCAGCATATCAGGGCAATCACCAACTCTGACCCCACCTACCCAGTGGCGAGACATTTTCGGGAGGTCCACAATAACAACTTAATGGATCTCAAGTACTATGTCATTGAAACGATTCCAAAAACCAAACAGGGAGGTGACCGTGAGCAAAAAATGCGCAAGTTGGAGACCAGGTATATCCTGAATTTCAACAGCAAAAGCCGTGGAGGTCCAAATAACACTGAAGACTTACATACGTATCTATGATTACTATTATTTCACTGAGCCCCTCTGGAAGTGACCATTTTCTTTCCTCTCCCTTGACATTTTGATAACCTGCCCCTTGTGTCCTTTCCCTCCCTGTTTTCCTTGTGACTTACTGTTCACAGATTAAACTATCTAGCCAGATCATTTTGTCAGATGGCATGCAAATACTTTAAAAACCAAATTCTTTGGCGTCTTGCCCAATGTGGCTTCCATTTGCTTCTCCTAAACCACAACCCTTATATTGGGGTTGTTTTCTACTCATTTGCACTTTATTCACTTTCGGCACCTAATGGCACTTTAACTAATATTTTCCCTAAACCATTAACTGTTTCTGACTATGGGTTATCACACACCCATGAGGGTTTCTTACAATACAGTATACCTAGATATACTACAATCAAGCATTCATGCTAAAATTATGTTATGACCAATAAGCTTTAACCATCGAGTTAAAATATCTGTGTAAATATATGAAATGAATTTTTTATCAAATCTATTTTTGTATGAAAATAACAATTTTTATAAGAGGTACTCATATATTTTTACATGCACCTGATTAATTTTTCTTTAAAATTCAATGTTGTGCAATGGTCTATGTATTTATACTGTTATCGATGCATTTAAGCTATGAGTTTCGTTTTTTGTAAACCTCGATGGTTAACAACCTTGGTCATTATATGCATTTTTTACTAAGACTCCTTCAAATCAGTTGGTGAATGTGTTTGCTTTTAATAGCTTAATTTTTTTGTAAAGCAAGTCTTTTTTTCGAAAGAAGGAAAATATGTTGCATTTCACTTTTTCTTTATGTCTATCACTTCCACAGTCACGTGCATAGGGTGCTAGCTGTCTTAATGGTCCATTCAATGTTTGAACGTTGTCATGTTATCAAGCCACTCCGGTGGTGAAACGCGTTATGGCTGACTAACGAGAAATAAACGCTACTGCTTGCACTCAATCTGGGCTCGTGTCTGCTTTTCGTTGTATGCTGGAGACATCACGCTGCATCCGATTTTCCCAAGCGGCTCTCGAGATATATATATATATATATATGTGACCAAGGCCTCTGTGTAGGCCGAAACGTTATGCTGCCGTGGTGTACTACTGAATAAATCAAACTCACTGCACTCTGGGTCTTCCTGTTCTTTCCTGTGGAGGTTTGATGATTGCAGACTGGCGCAGTGGGAAGGACAGTGCGGATATATATATATATATATATATCAAGTCAAAGAGGGTGCCCTCGTGAGGAAGTCTCTCTGGAAGAGGATTCCCTCGTGCCTCCATGTCCAAACGCGTTTCGAGCGGTCTGTCCGCTCTTCGTCAGTGGAAAAAATGTAAATGCAATCGCAGCCATTTGCAGATCCAAGATTTTTATTTGAAAGTCCCGCCCCAGATAGGCGCTAGGCATTCTGGTCCTTAAAGTCCACACAGTTAAAGCCCCGGAATCTGGATTCCTGTATATACTCCAGTGAGTGCCACATATTGCATGTTATCCCAAGTGGGTTGAGGTGCACAGAGATGAACTGCCAAGCTCCCAATATAGTCCCGGACAGCGAGGCCCCCTTCCCTCCACACAGTGCCGCGGTTGCAAGCACGTAGGATCCGCTCAGAAGCAGTGGGACCTCCTCGCGGCCGGACGAGCCGCATTAAATCAAGTCAAAGAGGGTGCCCTCGTGAGGAGGTCTCTCTGGAAGAGGTTACAGCACACCAAGGCCGGCAGCAGCAATGACAGGATTCCCTCGTGCCTCCATGTCCAAACGCGTTTCGAGCGGTCTGTCCGCTCTTCGTCAGTGGAAAAAATGTAAATGCAATCGCAGCCATTTGCAGATCCAAGATTTTTATTTGAAAGTCCCGCCCCAGATAGGCGCTAGGCATTCTGGTCCTTATAGTCCACACAGTGAATGCCACGGACTCTGGATTCCTGTATATACTCCAGTGAGTGCCACATATTGCATGTTATCCCAAGTGGGTTGAGGTGCACGGAGATGAACAAGAGGGCAAACCTTGTTTTTTGATGTAAAGCGGCTAGTCCGGCCGCGAGATGTCCCGACGCCTGCAAGCGGATCCAGCGCGATGGTAATCACCAACGCGAGTCATGGACAGCGGGGGGCCTCGCTAACAGTTACATTAGCAGCGGTATGCAGTGGATGTATGCCTTTCACCGTACACGGATTGCATATTTGACTAAGAAGTAGGAAGGCAAACCACTTGGTTAAAGAACTACAAGAGTCTTGTGTGGCTGCACGACAGGACTATCAGTACCAGCATGCCATTTTCCACAACGCCCATTGGGGCGGGACTCCTCATTTGAATAAAAAAGTTGTTCTCAATGCCGCTCCTACTCTCTTTACTGCCAGTGATCAAGAGCTCGCAGAAGCTCGAAACGCGTTTGGCTATTGGATGTCATACAGCCTGCAAACCTAACTGCTGCCTGTGTTATGGTGTGCTTCTACCCCGAGCTGTGTGCGACATCTCAAGAGGGCAAACCTTGTTTTTTGATGTAAAGCGGCTAGTCCGGCCGCGAGATGTCCCGACGCCTGCAAGCGGATCCAGCGCGATGGTAATCACCAACGCGAGTCATGGACAGCGGGGGGGCCTCGCTAACAGTTACATTAGCAGCGGTATGCAGTGGATGTATGCCTTTCACCGTACACGGATTGCATATTTGACTAAGAAGTAGGAAGGCAAACCACTTGGTTAAAGAACTACAAGAGTCTTGTGTGGCTGCACGACAGGACTATCAGTACCAGCATGCCATTTTCCACAACGCCCATTGGGGCGGGACTCCTCATTTGAATAAAAAAGTTGTTCTCAATGCCGCTCCTACTCTCTTTACTGCCAGTGATCAAGAGCTCGCAGAAGCTCGAAACGCGTTTGGCTATTGGATGTCATACAGCCTGCAAACCTAACTGCTGCCTGTGTTATGTTGTGCTTCTACCCCGAGCTGTGTGCGACATCTCAAGAGGGCAAACCTTGTTTTTTGATGTAAAGCGGCTAGTCCGGCCGCGAGATGTCCCGACGCCTGCAAGCGGATCCAGCGCGATGGTAATCACCAACGTGAGTCATGGACAGCGGGGGGCCTCGCTAACAGTTACATTAGCAGCGGTATGCAGTGGATGTATGCCTTTCACCGTACACAGATTGCATATTTGACTAAGAAGTAGGAAGGCAAACCACTTGGTTAAAGAACTACAAGAGTCTTGTGTGGCTGCACGACAGGACTATCAGTACCAGCATGCCATTTTCCACAACGCCCATTGGGGCGGGACTCCTCATTTGAATAAAAAAGTTGTTCTCAATGCCGCTCCTACTCTCTTTACTGCCAGTGATCAAGAGCTCGCAGAAGCTCGAAACGCGTTTGGCTATTGGATGTCATACAGCCTGCAAACCTAACTGCTGCCTGTTTTATGGTGTGCTTCTACCCCGAGCTGTGTGCGACATCTCAAGAGGGCAAACCTTGTTTTTTGATATATATATATATATATATATATATATATATATATATATATATATACAGTGAGCAAGGCGGAGGCTTCCGCCGAAACGCGTCTGTAAGCAGCTTTTTGGAAATAAACTGAAACTTGAGTTGAATTCACGGTGTCAGTGCCATCCTTGATCAGAAGGACATGCGGCTTGGTAACCAATATATATATATATATATATATATATATATATATATATATATATATATATATATATATATATATATATATATATATATATATATATATATATATATATATTTTTTTTTTTCTGCAGAGGGCTGCGGAGGAGTTTGATTGCTGAGAGACATTAGTAAGGCTTTTGTAATTTGGTCATTTGGCCGTGATACCTTCCCACTGGGGTAGCAGGATGTTCTCTTCTTTTCCTCTTCTGGTTTGCTTATGTTTTTTCCTTTTTCTACATCCGTAAATTTACAATTGATGATTTGCCTTGGAACCTTAACCCACTAGGCATATCCATGGAGAAATTAATCTTATAATGGATAAATCATTTCGAATACTGTGAGCAACCCGATAAATTCATACATTAATGATGGTAACTTTCCAAGTAATATTGATATTGTTTTCCATGAGTCCATCATCAAATAGAGATGTCATCAGTGATGTCATCAGTGATGTCACTGACCATGTCATGAATGATGTAATATGTGACATCATCAGCAGTGGATTGCAGGCGCGCGAGTTATAGTGAGTCCAACTAACTATAACGTTGGAATTTCAATGGTTTTGTATGAGTAAAATGTCCAGCTAACTATAACTAGTGTTAAACCTATGGGTTTTTCAGTGAATTTTAAAGATTTTTTAAATGTTAATTCCTAACTATAACAAATGTGAAACCTATGGTTTTTTAGTGAATTTCAATGGTTTTTTGAATGCTAATTCCTAACTATAACGATTGTGAAATCTCTGTTTTTTTCAATGAATTTCTTAGGTTTTTTAAAAGCTAATTCCTTTCTATATCGAGTTTGTTACCTATCATTTTTTCATTAGCTTTTTTGTGTAAGTATTAATTATTAATAATTTATTTTTTAAATAATATTTTTCCAAATTAATATTTTTTTTATAATTTTTTCCTGGGGCGCTCAGGGTGCGCGCACCAGTAAGCTCTCCCGAGAGCACACCGAGAGCGATATTTCTGCGTTCGTTTAAAAAAATATGTATGAAAAGTAAATAATAACGTTAGAAATTTAGTACCATACTTATAAAAGCAGTATTTTTGATTTAGGAAATGAAAATGATTTTACATTTCCGTGAAACTATCGAAACGTCACTTAGGCGCGCCACGTAAGCGCCCCCGGAAGTGCCTACGTTCGAGCCGCATAAGCGCCCCCGGAAGTGCCTACGTTCGCGCCGCGTAAGCGCCCCCGGAAGCACTTCGGTGCGCGCAGCGTAAGTGCGTCAAGTCATGTGACCTTAAAATAACTTTTCATTGGTTGCTAACAGTTTTTTTTTACAAAGAATGAAATCCCCACCCATTTCCTTCACTTCTACTTTCACTTTTGTGACTGCAAGACCTGCCTTTTTGCTGTTGGATCTTTGTTGCAATAATATCTTGGATTATCATGGCTGCCAGACCATCCAGCAGTGAAGATGACTCCAATGAATTTCTGGATGAAGAGGTTCCTCAGCCGAAAGTAAAAGAACTCTTCATTTGGAAGTTTTTTTCAATTCCTGATGGCCATAAGAAAGTAAATGCTCCAAAAGTGGAGTGCAGGATTTGTCACACTGTCCTGTCACGGGGTGACCCCACTAAGAAATATTCTTTCGGAAACTCCACAATGATTCGCCATGTGGAGAGGAAGCACCCCCAGAATTTTGCCCGGGAGAGTGTCAGGGCTCTGGCACAAGAGGTTCCCAGTGATGGGGCCTCTACTTCAACTGGAGGAACAACTACTTCAGCGAGGGGGCGATCGCAAGAGCTGATTCCAAACATTCTTTAACAAAGGCGTTCTTAAATGCAGAGACTGTGATCAGCTACTTTGCTATGGGGAACAAAGTGTTCTGCTCATGGTTCGAGCATTGGAGATCCATCGCTGCCGTTCCCAGCCCTACATTTTTTTTTTTTTTGCTCCTGTTGAGCAGTTTCCAGTCCCTGTTTTTGTTTTTGTTCTAAAAAAAGAAAAAAGAAAAAAAAGTTCTTTTCAGAACTACCTCCAATTCTCATCAAAGAGCTATGTTCTTAAAAAATGAAAAAGAGTAAGTGAAGTGGAGTGCATTGATAAAGGAGAGGAAAATGTGTAAGAAAGCACAGAAAGGGACGAGAGGTGAAAGGAAGTGAAGTAGGGGGACTGAAAGAAGGTGAGTGTGGGGAAGGAGAGTGAGGAGAAGGAGAGTGAACAAGGGGAATGTGGATATTCGAAGAAAATGTAGTAAAGGAACAGGGGTGTCGAAGGGTAAGAAAAGAGCAGTGATGTTTTGGAAAGAGTGGAGATACAGACTGGATAAAGACAAGTAAGTGAGAGACCAGGTAAGTAAGGCAGTGAAGAAACAGAGAAAGTGAAAGAAAAAATAAGAGTAGAAGACTGAAGGCCTCATTTTTGCACCTGCCTCACAGCAGGTGTAACACTAACGCAGGTCCTTCAACATGGGCCTGGCCCCATGTGAAAGGATTCATTGCTGGAGTTGTGTCACTTTTGTGACACACTCCAGCAATGCATCACTTTTGCGCTTACAGATACGTCAGAAATACTGACGTATCTGTAAGTACTTGCGACATAATGCGTCATAAATTAAATACTTTTTGTGAAGCACCAGTACTGTAAAAAATGCACCTTATTCAGTCATATTTACAAAGTGACGCATCTAGGTAGATGCGTCACTTTGTAAACCCCTGCGCCACATTATACCTACGTCAGGTGAAATGTATGCAAAAGGGGCGTATTGACGCAAGAAAGGGTCATAGAGGTGACGCAGTGAAATCTATGAGATTTCACTGCGTCACTTTTAGGACGCCGTTGTGTCAAAATCTTGGGCCTGCCTCACAGCAGGCGTAAGACTGATGCAGGCCCTTTCACATGGGACTTGCCCCATGTGAAAGGATGCATTGCTGGAGTTGCATCATTTTTGTGACGCACTCCAGCAATGCATCACTTTCCTCTAAACACTCACATTTTTTACACTGTTTTTCCCCGTGGTGCACTCACGGAGCGCGTACAGGAGAGCGTACCGGGGAGCGCCGCCAGCGCTTACCCAGCGAAAATAAAAATAAAAATAAAAGTTTTTTAGCCATTCAAGGTCCTTCTAGGCCCCCCTCAGAAAACCTAGGGGGTCAGGGGGTGTCTACTCTGCCCCCTTTTAATTATATCCCCCTTTCTTTTTTCACCTCTTGTGTCTCGATTCTACTGAGACACAAGATGGTGGACTCTCCGGACTGTTTAGAATGTTGACAGACACCCGACAGCCAATCAGCTTTCCGCTCGCGCACTCCCGTTGCGTGCCAGGTGGGCTCCCCGGTACGCGCACTGGTGAGCGCCCGCAGCGCGCCTGTAGATATATATGTGTTTTTGAAGTTAATTTTCATAAAAACCACTGGAGCAATTTTCACCAAACATAGCAAAGGCACATCTGCGTACCAGTCCCTACAATTTTGCTAAGTTTGGCGTAATTCTGTTCAGCGGTTCAGGCTGTAGACTTGTCAGACCGTCCTATGGAAATTAACATGAAGAAAACACGTTTTGGGACCCCCCTTTTTTCTCAGCCCGCACTTCACGAATCCCCCCGAAACTTTCAAGGAAGGAGCAGAGCGCAGCAAGACCATTTTAAGGAAAATTACAGGCAGATCTCTCAATCGGCGCCAAACTTATTCCCAATAGAATGTTTGGAATTTCCGATGGTAGCCAAGCCTAACTATAACTACCTACTGGCGACCGCCAGTAGGTATATATAGTTAAGACCTAGTTACCATAGAAAATTCCGAACATTCTTTTGGGAATAACTTTGGCCCCGATTGAGGGATCTGCCTGTAATTTTCCTTAAATTTGCCTCCCGGCCCTCCGCTCCTTCCCTGAAAGTGTCGGGGGGACTCGTCAAGCGGGGGTCGAGAAAAAAGGGGGGTCCCAAAACGTGTTTTCCCCATGTTAATTTCCATAGGGACATTCTGACAAGGCTACAGCTCGAACGGCTGAACAGAATTACACCAGATTTGGCAAAATGGTAAGGACTGGTATGCAGCAGTACCTTTTGTATGTTTGGTGTAAATCCCTCCAGTAGAGTTTGAGAAAATTGAGTTTGAAATTTTTCAAATGACATTTTCTATGGAACCTTTAGACACTGCTACAGCCCGAATGGCTGAACGGAATTACACCAAACTTGGCAAAATGGTAGGGACAGGTAAACAGTAGTGCGTGTGATTTTTCCGAATTTTGGCCAGCTCTGCTCAGCTCCTACCCTAAACGTTTCAGGTGGATTCGTCAAGCAGGGGCCGAAAGGGGGGTCCCAAAACGTATTTTCCCCATGTTAGTTTCCATAGGGACCTTTAGACATGGCTACAGCCCGAACGGCTAAATGGAATTACACCAAACTTGGCAAAATGGTAGGGCCTGGTATGCAGTAGTGCCTTTTCTATATTTGGTGAAAATCCCTCCAAAAGTTGTTGAGAAAATTGAATTTGAGCAAATTATATATCTATATGCGCACCATAGGCGTACGGTATGCGTACCTTACGCGTACGTGCGCGTACCCTTACGTGCACGAGCGAGTTTCTGATTGGCTGGAAGTCGACTGTCAACATTCTAAACTGTCCAAACCATTAAGTGTTGGCCACCATCTTGTTTTTCAGGAGAACTGAGGCACAAGAGAACCCAAAACAAGAGTGGAAAACACGAAAAGGGGGCAGGGTAGAGACCCCCCAACCCTCTAGCCCTTCTCAGGGGGTCCCAGAAGGACCCCCAAGGGCAAACAAAAATAAAAAATTCCCAAAAAATCGAGGGGTACGCACACCGTACGTGTACGGTACGTGTACCGTGCGCGTACCCCTAACTATATAAGGCCTGAAACCTATGGTTTTTTTAAGTGAGTATATATATATATATATATATATATATATATATATATATATATATATATATATATATATATGTATTACCTACTGGCGTGTCGCCAGTAGGTATATATAGTTAGGATTATTTGTCTATGGAACTTTTGAAAATTCTATGTCTAATAACTTTGGCGTTTGTGGACGGAATCGGCTGAAATTTTCAGGAAAATGGCACATTTTGTTTCTGAGCAGCCCCTGAAAATTCGGGGGGGTTTCATCAAGGGGCGGCCGAGAAAAAAGGGGGGTCCCAAAACACGTTTTTCCCATTCATTTTTCCATAGGGCCTTTGGCCTCACTTTTAGCTCGAACGGCTGAATGGATTTGCACGAAACTTGGCAAAATTGTAGGGACTGTTAGCCCGATGTGCCTTTGCTAGGTCTCAATATATGTGCTCCAGTGGTTTTTGAGAAATTAACGTTCAAAACAAGATATATATCTGTAACAGCGCTCCGGGCTGCGCTCCGGTCCGCTTACTTTTCGCGAAACGGAACTTTGCGATGCGAAGCTGATTGGCTCTCCGGTGTCTGTCAACATTCTAAACAGTCCGGAGCGGCCGCCATCTTATCTCTCGGTAGGATCGAGAGAGAAGAAGAGGTGAAAAACGAAGGGGGAATTTAATGAAAGGGGGCAAGGTATACCCCTCTTGACCCCCTAGGAATGATGTTGGGGTTATTAAAGGGTCCCGGGCCGCGAACTGGGCCGCAAACTGGTAGCGAAACGGGAATTCACCATTTTGTGTTTCGTTTTAATTAAATTACTAGGTATAAGGGGGTGCGGGAGACGTATCCTGATCCCTTATGTTTTCTGAGGGTGGCTGAGGAGGCTCATATATGTTGATACATGTCTTCCAGCGGCTGTGCGTGAGCTTTTTTTTTTTTTTTTTGCTGCGTGACGTCTGTTAACGTTCGATTCGATGGAAATCAGGAAGTGTTGACCACCATTTTGTCACTGCGAGTAAATATTTTGTTATAAATGAATCCTTATTGATAAACATTGTCTGCGCCATCTTGCCTTTTTGTCCAATGCCACAATTTTGTCGTGCACAGCAGCCATTTTAGATGCCTTGACCAGACCCACTCTCTGCACGCCGTCGATTCTCAGCACGGCTCCCCACCCTCGCAAGCATCTCCCCCACGCACTGGTCACCCCCGCTCTCTCTCTCATGCATGGGCCATATACTTCCCCCCATCTGCGCTGCTCTTCCCTGAGAATCACACCCTGTGCCCGCCCGACACCTCCCTTTCACCCTATTCACTACCGCACCCTCTGACACTCCTCTTCCTCTGTGTCCGATTGTCCAGGCCGGACCCAGGCTATCACTTAGCCCTGCGGATGTAGTTTATGGCCCCAGCTGTAGAGAATCCAGACATACCAATCCTCCCGATTCAGGCGTGAGACTACTGATTTCAGTGCTAGTCTTCCGCCTCCCGATTCCTGCAAGCAAAAACCCGGGGGCATATTACCAACAACTAGCGATAATTTTTGTCTCTAACTTGTTTAGAGACAAAAATTGTCGCCGCACATCGGCGAATTTTAACGCAGATAAACCTTGCTATTAGCAAGGTTTATCGCAAATGCGATAAAAAACGGCCGCAATGCATGAATATCGCTGAAAAGTCAGCGATATTCATGCATTATCCAGCAAATGCTCTTAGCCATGTTATCCACCTCCCATTGGATAACATGGCTAAAAACTGCTCAGGGCAGGTGTTAGCTTTTGGAGATATTCGCGCTTAGAGCGAATATCTCCAAAAGTTGGTAATAGGAGATAGCGATGTTAGGGACTGTTTCCAGTTGCTAACATCTTGGCACGCCCACTTTGCATGTCATTAGTGATAAATATCACTGACATGCAAAGCGGGGCCCAAGATGGTCGCTATCTCCTTTTAGCTGTCACTAACTGGTGTTAGCGACAGCTTGGTAATAGGGAGATAATTTTATCTCCGCTTTCTTGGCTTTTAAAGCAAAAAAAGCGGAAATAAACACCCTTGATAATATGCCCCACGATTCCTCGGGGGTTTCAGCTGACAGGGCTTGGTATTGTGTTACGTGCTAATTCTTCCAGGAAACGTCAGAGGGTCGATGCAGGGGTTCTAGAAGGGGTGATAAACCATTTAAGCCTCATGAACAAGCGCATGGTCTTTTAAAGATTTGTGAAGTACTCGGGGCGGCGGTGTGTGTGTGCCCTCTTTCAGGAGCGGGCGGGGGGGGGGGGGCACTGCCAGCAACTTGCCAGGCCAGGCAGTGTTCAACACGTGCATCACCCTTTCTCTGCCTGCTATTGCGCTCCATGCTTCGGAGAAGGTTAAGAAAAAGAACGTGCATTTGAGTTTGAAATGTCCGATCCTGTAGCAGTACACTTGCAAAGCCCACACATGACAATAACCCGATTCAAGGCTCCATTCACCCGATTTTTTTAAAAAATATAGTACTCCAAGAAAGTAGGATTATAAAACTTTATTAACTTTTAAATATAACGAACGCAACAAAAACTGTAAATATATTTAAACATTTTTTGACAAAAAAAACCAACAATGGTCAGAAGCTGTCTTTTGTGCGAATAGTCCCAAGGCAGCACAACGTGCTGAGTTGTGGAAGGCACCCAGGTGAAGAACCATCCCTTCTTTAAACCCCATGGTGACCAACTATAGTTTCAATGAGTGCTATGTCCCAGGTTTTACATAAAGTAGTGTTTACCTAGAGTGGTGCTGTGTAGGACACTCTGAATGGAAATTAACCAGCACTATAACGATAACAACAACAACAACAATAATATAACTTTTATGCCCAAATTACGCAAACATTTAGCTAATCTGCTAAAGGGGGGAGTCGCCATTTCTTTTGATAATTTATTCACCCATCCGTAGCCTCTCTAATCTCCATTACAATGTGTTTCTTGCTGAAATTAACCAGAACTATAACCATAACAACAACAACAACAATAATATAACTTTAATGTCCAAATTACACAAAGATTTAGCTAATCTGCTAAAGGGGGGAGTCGCCATTTCTTTTGATAATTTATTCATCCATCCATAGCCTCTCTAATCTCCATTACAATATGTTTCTTGCTGTCGCTAGCTGATGAAAAAACTAAAGTGATAACTTCCTCATCCTTATTTTGTCTTTCTTTGTTCCTTAAGATGTTATCTGTGTCAACCTCTTCCGAGAATGCTGATGCGTTAGGGATTTCCTTGTGTTTCTTAATAGCATTGGTGTCTACACACTTCTTTGTCAATTCTGTGAACATGATAACTGCTTCATAAACAGACGATATCTTTGTTAAGTCATTAGTGTTAAGTGTGTCTGAAACTACAGTGCCCTTCTGTTTTTCTTTCTTCAGGCTCTACAGAGTTTTGTGTGTTGTTCTTTTGAGCGACAATTATTCCAGAGGTTTCAGGTTCACTTGTTTTGTCCTGCAGTGAGTTAACAGCTTTAGAGACTTCATGTTTATTTGCTATGTCCTGCTGTGCGTCAACTGCTTCAGAGACGTCAGCCTCATTTGTTATGTTTGACTAGATCCTGGACCTGCCCGGCCGCGCCCAAAATGGCGCCGGTGTAAATGGGACTCGTAACTGCTTGTTGTGTACTGGTTGCCCAACCTTGATATCACGAGATACGTATGCAGTTTTGAAGCACATGGCGGAGGCTCGTCTGCTGTAGTGGGGCGCCCCTTTATCGTTTCAGTTGCCATTCCGCCCGCTTTTGCTACACTGTGCCTTTTCCGCCATTCAGCTGTTTACCGCCCGCTCTTACGGCTACAGCGTCTCGCTCACCATGTAGTTGAGTTGCTCCCACTCTTGCGGTGCAGCGATAGGCGGCTGCCACAGGACTCTTAAAATGGCGGCCGGCTCTTCGGATTTGGGCCTGGTCCAGTAAAATGGCCCTGGGACACCTTGGAACTCGGACGCTTGTCTGCCAGGGCTTGGGTCCCATTCTCGAAAGCGTCCCCTCAGCCTTGAAGATTCTACAAAAGTCTTGGGGGCCCTCGACTCCCGCAGGCTTCCGGTGGGGAGCGGCTGCCATGATTGCTTGCGGATTGGCCACGACGGAGCTACGAGATGGTGGTGCTCTCATGGTGACGCCAGCTTCAGTCTGAAACATCCAGAAACAAGGTGGGGCTTTCATCGTTTGGGAAAAAAAACATTTTAATCCAATGAAAAGTGTTATTTTTAGGTCACATGACCTAGTCTTACATCATTAGGAAAACAAAAGTAAAATGAACCAATGAAAAGTTTTATTAACAAGTCACATGACCTGTTATGCTTACGTTACGCGCTGCGCGGCGCGCTCTGGATCGTTTCCGGGAAGCTGCGCCTTGCGCACCGGAGCACTTCCGGGTGCGCTAACGCGGCGCGTCATATGACGCATTACGCGACAACGCAGGTCCAGAATATAGTCAAAATGTCTCCACCAACCAGCGGTCGGAATACAACCGCTTTCAGCAGTCCAAAAAGTTCTGTTAAATCGCAAGAGCGGGAGCAACTCAACTACATGGTGAGCGAGACGCTGTAGTCGCAAGAGCGGGCGGTAAACAGCTGAAGGACGGAAGAGGCACAGAGTAGCAAAAGCGGGCGGAATGGCAACTAAAACGGTAAAGGGGCGCCCCACTACAGCGTGTCTTCAGGTCAAACGGATTGTGGGACAAGGTCCAGAATGGAAGAGTCATCAAAAGGCAAAAAATTCCGCCGGACCCCGGGAGCCGGCCGCCTATGTCGGGGGCGATCTCAGGCCACACCAGGGCAACACGACTTGGGGACGGGGCAGGAGCCAAGCGCCCCCTCCCTGTCCGAGCCATCTCACCGCCCCTCGGGGGCCTCCGTCAAGCGGTTTAGGGACGCACCGTATCACATTGTTTTCCAATGCAGTCAGGTCCACAAACGGACCCCACTTACTTTGAATAGTGAAGCTGCAGCAGGTGCAAATAAGGTTTAGACAGTGTTACAAGCGCTGCTTAGAACTCTGAAGTATGGCACTCAACATCCAGGACTTTTGCCATTTGTGTAAGGCAGTGACATCGAAGCAACTCAGGGACCAAAAGCATGAACGAACACTCACGTATGAAAATCTTATTTGGGGAAGGGGCAGGATCCAAACGCCCCCTCCCAGTTCGCGCCACCACACCGTATGTAGAAAATCTGAAGCCATCGTTCTACAAACTCTCAACCGGCCTTGGATGGAAAAATCTTAAAGAATGTACAAACTGAAAACCAATTTTTGTCTGCATAGCATCAGCAGCAACGCTTGCTATCAGTGCATGAGTTTCATGCTCGATCGATTGAGCTAGCCGGATCGGGCAACAAAAAGTATAAAATAGTTATGTAAATAGTTATTTAATAAAATGTTTTACCCTGTTACTTTGCTGGTGTGTTGTATATATTTATAATATTTGCATAGGGTTTGTTGTTATTTTGGGCGGGGTGGGTGGCGGAGTCGAGCTGTCTTGCAGCCATCATGGTGTGGAGCTCAGTTCATCTCACTATTTTCGCATTTCTCATGAAGGGTTGTTCCTAATGTTTGTATTTTAGCGAGGTCAAAAAGAGATCCAATTAGTGGTCTACTGATTTTGCTCGATTACTTTTATTTTTTTACACGATTTTTCACTATCTGCAAAGACTAAACAGAGTATTGCGACTTTGTGCTTGTTTGTAAATAGAGAATGATCCAAAGAGAACCAATTCTAAAACAGTAAATGCTTGGATAACAATCAATCAAATGGAGAGACAAGCAGGTACGACGGATTACAACGGGGGTAAAGGTCTGCGTTAACTACCCTTCACTATCTGCAAAGAGAGAGTACTACTAAGAGAAAAGAGGGGAGGAGGGGGGCAGCGTTCAAAGCACATCAGCGTGCATAAACACGAAAACGTTTTTACCTATCACGTACTTGACATTTGACAGCTTTTGATATTTGCTATTAAAAACCCATTGAAATTCACAGAAAAAACCATAGGTTATAGTCCATATATAGTTAGGAATTTGCATTTACAAAACCTTGAAAATTCACTGAAAAAACCATTGGTTATAGAACATATATAGTTAGGAATTTGCATTTACAAAACCTTATTTTACTCGCATAAAACCATTGAAATTCCATATATAGTTAGATGCGCTAACTATATATCGCGCACCCGCAATCCACTGCTGATGATGTCACATATTACATCATTCATGACATGGTTAGTGACATCACTGATGACATCACTGATGACATCTCAAATGACATCACTGATAAAATCACTGATAACATCTCATTTGACATTACTGATCACATCACTGATGATATCATTCATGTGATAATACCATGAACCTCTTCAGACTCTAATATAACCTTAGATACAATCAGTGTAAACAGACAGTCACAGACTGTCACTCATCCATGGAGTTACTCACACACCTAGTCAGTCATGCAAACAATCAATCACACTTCCATTTCCTCAACTATACAGTTATACACACCTTACTTATTCAAACATATACTAACACATATTTACTCTGTTATACAATCCCTGATACAAGTTCACAATGATCCATACAGCCACTCACACATTCACTGGCTCTTATGCACAGTTATTTATATATGTCAACTCTCACATGTACTGTGTTTTACATATGTACTTACTTTGACATGTAGCACTGAGATATCCATTCACTCACTAATACACTAATGCACACAGTCATCCGCCCATACAGCTGTTTCCACATGCAGTTTTGAACCCATACATATAGTGAATCAACTACTCACACATCTATGTACAGAGTCACACACCTCCCAGCTACCCATACACACACACTCAGTGTCCCATACAAATACTTGGACAACCAATCAATAACCCATACAGTTATTCATATAGCTACTGATCAACACATGCAGCAGTTTGTAGAACAACAGATATAATGATGCACAAATTAAGATAGTTTAGTCACTAACCCATGCACTCATTAAGACACATTTAATCATTCTCTCATACAGTCAGTCATGCACCTACTAAATCCTTCTTCCAGACACTTATACATCCACTCATTCTTCAATATGTAAGACATATTTTAACTTTACAGAAACATACAGTCACTGGATGTTGTCATCAGTGATGTCATTTGAGATGTCATCAGTGATGTCATCAGTGATGTCACTAACCATGTCATGAATGATGTAATATGTGACATCATCAGCAGTGGATTGCGGGTGCGCGATATATATTTAGCGCATCTAACTATATATGGAATTTCAATGGTTTTTTCAGTGAATTTTCAAGGTTTTGTAAATGCAAATTCCTAACTATATATGGACTATAACCTATGGTTTTTTCTGTGAATATATATATATATATATATATATATATATATATATATATATATATATATATATATATATATATATATATATATATATATATATATATATATATATAAATATATATATATATAATATATCAGTTATGTCATGGGTGGTGTCACTGACCACGTCATGAGTGATGCTATATGTGAGGTCATAAGCAGTGCATTGTGGGGGCATAAGTTATAGTTCACTAAGCTAACTATAACTGCTGAATTTCTCTAGTTTTGCATGAGCGAAAAGTCAGCCTAACTATAACGTCCCTGTAACCTTTGGTTTTTTTCAATGAACATGTATATGTATACGCACATATATATATATGCACATATATGTACATGTGTGTTTATGTATAGATATATGTATGTATATATATATATATATATATATATATATATATATATATGCAAAAACAACAGTTGATGGACAGAATGCAGAACGATGTCATACATTAACCCCAGTACAGAGATCTGTCCCTAAATCCATCGTTTTTTTGCACTCCACAACACCCCGGTTCAGACATATGCAAATCAGCCTTGACCCTGTGCCTCATGGGAACAGTCCAGCCCGAACTGCCAAGCCATGTCTTTCCTGGACCGGAATCAAGCATCCTAGGACCGGTTTCTGGCTTTCAGCCGTCTTCAGTCAGGATAGCTGGGGTGGTGTGGAGTGCAAAAAAAACGATGGATTTAGGCCCAGATCTCTGTACTGGGGTCAATGTATGACATTGTTCTGCATTCTGTCCATCAACTGTTGTTTTTGTATATATATATATATATATATATATATATATATATATATATATATATATATATATATATATATATATATACACATATATATATACATACTTTTATTTATATATATATATATATATATATATATATATATATATATATATATATATATATATATATATATATATATATATATATATATATATATATATATATATATATGGATATAGATAGATATAGATAGATACATAGTTTCACTGAAAAAAATAAATGTTACAGGGATGTTATAGTTAGGCTCAGGGTTCACTTGTACAAAACCTGTAAAATTCAGCAGTTATAGTTAGCTGAGCTAACTATGACTTGCACCCCAGTAATGCTCTGCTAATGACCTCACATATTACATCATTCATGACATTATATGACATGTGTTGAGGATAGCAACCAGGAAGTGTTGGCAGTCATCTTGGGACTCCGCTTCAGCTGAGTTTCACCAGAAACTTTGAAAAAATATAGAAAAGGGGCAGGGTAGAAATACCCAGACCTCCTACATGTGGTGGTGGGGTCCCACAGGTACCCCGCTTGGCGGATGAAAACTATTTTTTTTACAATCTTTCCATAAAATCGTGGGAGGATCTGCACATTTGTGGCAAATTGCAAAAAACCACAAACAAGTTCTCTCACGCTTCTTTGTATTTCAGCTCCCAGGTGGGCTAGTTCCTGGGTGCATGTGGCAATACAAAATGTAAAAGGTGGAGTGCACCATTAAATCACCAAATATGTGGCTGGGCATCATAGTATTGAATCCTAACTGCAACATAAGATACAATCAAGTGCAGACAGCATTTATAAACGGTCACATCAAAGAATTAAATCCTAACCAAATGCATGTGCTAAATTCAAGTGCAAACAGCACTAGTAAACAGCCACATTATAGCATTGAATCTAAACTAAACACATGTGCTACAAGTAAAAATGTCAATCATAAACAGCTGCAGTCTTAGATGCAAGGTTTCCACTTTGACAATGCTCCGTGCAAGAAAGCAGTGGCCAACAACTTTGAGCATGTTGATTAGGAGTCTCTTCAGCAGCTCTTCAAAAAGTGCCACTGCAAGAAAGCAGAGGAGCATGCCAAGATCATCTTCAACATCGAGAAGGAAGTGGATGAGCAAGGTAGAGTATTGATGTCGCTGAAGCAGTGCACCAGAGACAAACTGGTCCAGTTATTGAAAATGGCCAGGCATTCCCTGAAACTCATCTGAGCTTCAGAAGTAGGAAAGACGAGGGACAGCACAGACTGTTCCGCATTCCTGCTCTGCTTTGTATCTGACATGCTGAGTAGCTAATGACAGCACCCAACTGACACCTTCAGCAGGCAGTTCGCAGGGCACAGGCAGACAGAACAGAGGTTTCTGGGGAGTGTCTGGTACAGAGCATGCAACACAGAGACTTAACTGCCAATGCCAGGCCACAGAGGAATTCTGTCCGAGACGTCCAGTGTCCTGCCACACGGAGAAGTCCAGTCAGAACATGGGTGCAGAGGCACGAAGTACAGAGATGTTCAGTGCAAGGGTAAAAGAAAGCAGCACAGAGACTTATGCAGCACCTGGTACAGTGATATACAACACACAAAATGATGCCTGCAGCTCAAAGACTTATGTAGTGCCTGGTAGCAGCACATGGGACTTCCATGCAGTGCCTGGGTGCAGTGGCATAAAGCCTGGGTCGGGCTGTCCATAGCGGACTTCGGTCATTTCCAAGGGGGGCTGGAAGGGTGAGGGCCAGTTTTGGAGTGGTTTAATGGGGGCTGGTTTTGCTGTAGTTCTGCAATATTGGCAGCCCTTCAACAACAGCAGCATTGCTTGGGACCAGTTTAGTTTTCATTTTCATTTCATTTGCATTTATATAGCGCATAAATCACCCGAAGGTCTCTGAGCGCTTGCAGAGAACCTCCAGACAGAGACCCAGAACAGGGCAAAAGGCAGGGCTAGAAGAGCCAGGTTTTTAGCTGTCTGCGGAATCTCAGGTAATCGGGTTCTGTCCTAATCTGGAGGGGCAGGAGGCAGTTCCAGGCATCAGGAGCTGTTTTGCTAAATGCCATGTCACCGTTTCTGGCCGTACGTACCCTAGGGACACTTAGGAGAGACTTGCTGGATGATCTAAGCGTTCTCGCCGGATGGTAGACCTTACGGTTTTGTTCTAGGTATGTTGGACCATGTCCATTGATGGATTTATGGACCAGGCAACATAATTTGAACTTTAAGCGCTTTTGTATTGGGAGCCAGTGCAAGGTTTTTAAGCAGGGCAATGACGGGGTGCAGGAGGGAAGGTCGAGCACCAGCCTTGCAGCGGTGTTCTGAAGAACCTGTAAGCGAGCCAAGAGCGTGGTATTTATTGAGGACAAAAGTGCGTTCCCATAATCAATCCTACTGACAATGAGTCCCTGTACTATGGGCATGTGAGCTGAGAGGGGAATCCATTTAAAGATTTTCCTCAGACTACACATGAGGCCAAAGCTAGTGCATACTACTTTACTTATGTGATCAGACATGGACAACTTATTGTCGATTGTTACCCCAAGATTCCTAACTGAAGGATTGGGCGACGGGCATGGACCAAGGGAAGCTGGCCACCAATCTTCGGACCAGATTTTCTCGGCCCTTCCAAACAGCATGACCTCCGTTTTGCCTGCATTCATCATTAGAAAGTTCCTGGTCATCCAGTCATGAATGTCTACCATGCAATTTTTGAACCTCAGTTTAGTTTTGTCTGGGTTCTGATTGATTGTGATCAATATTTGGGTGTCATCTGCGTAGGACACGGTTCCAAACCTGTGTGCTCGTATAACCTTTGCGAGAGGGGACACATACAGGTTGAAGAGCGTAGGGCTCAAAATTGACCCCTGAGGGACACCCTTATCATTGTCATAGAAGTTGGAGGAATAAGCACCAACTTGAACCTTAAACCGCCTGTTTGTCAGATAGCTTTTTATCCAGCATAATGCGGAGCTCTCAACCCCAACCTCAGCAACTGCTACTGCTAGTGTGAATCAGTCGTGCTTCACACTAGCACCCTCATCCACCCTATGACCCCCCGCTTCAGCTGGTCCAATAGAATTGCCAGGGCTGCTTTGTGCTCTCAGTCCAGACCTGCATTCTGCACAGAGACTTATTCATTTCCAGGCCACGGAATGTGCACAGAGGCTTCCCTGCAGTGTCTGGGAATAGCGACATGAAGCGCAGACACCTATTTAGTGTAGTAGTGCTGAAGCTTGCAGAGAAATGAATCGAGTTCGCAAAAAGAGGCACCTGCCCTCAAAAGGAAGCTACAACATCTCTACCCAGCTGCAGCCAAGCATATGACTGATTGACTGGTGACGCATTCTTGACCCACTGACTGTGAACTCTGCCACACCATCTCAGAAGCTGCCTGCTGGTAACCGCAGCTGCAGTGATTGGACTTTTAACAACCCTGACATGAAGGCATAATAACGACTGCACTCATAAAGGTTATGTAAGAAAAGACTTTCATGATCTCAGTGACCTTTTATTGCCAAACACAATGATGCGATTTGTTGTAATTCTCATGTGACAATGTGCTGGCACAAGACAAAAAATAATGAAACCAGAAGCTAAAAGAGGATAACTTACTGTGAAGATCTGTTCGATTGCAAACATCCTGCAGCGGTCAGTTTTGACTTTGAGATGGTGTATTTGATATTCAAAACAAGTGGTTCTTTGTTGGTATTTCACAAAGATGCTGCAATCGAATCAAGTATAATTTATGTCATTTCGCGTGGACCAAGAAAAGCTCATGTCCTGTTGTGTCAATTTTATTTTGCAGTTAGAGTCTGAATGTACTTATTATTTCTGTTGTATTTGTTCTTGTAATGGAAGATCTGGAGCATCCCGGGTTCGGCCAGAAGCAGGGTGTGTATGTCATCGGTAGCCGGAGTGCTATGAAGAAGGAGGCAACCTAAAAACACAATACACAGAATGAATTAAAGGTAAGTATAGGTAGTCCTACTTAAGGGAGCAGGTTGCTAGGGCCTCAGGACCATGACAGCATAGCAGGTTTGTTGTTACCCAGGCTGGGCAGGGTGCAGAGCAGATAGGGCAGCCAAGCTTTCTGTGTCAAGATGATCCTCGCATTAGGGGGCAGATAGTTTGCAGAGACAATTCCATTTGAGATTTCATCAGTTATGTCACTAGCCATGCCATGAGTAATATATGTAATATATGAGGTCATAAGCAGTGCATTGTGGGGGCATAGTTGATAGTTAGCTTAGGGAACTATAACTGCTGAATTCCACTGATTTTGTACAAGTGAAATCTGTGCCTAACTATAATGCCTAACCTTTGATTTTCCAGTGATTTTATATATATATATATTCACTGAAAAAACCATAGGTTTTACACACGTTATAGTTAGGAAGTAGCATTTGAAAAACCTATGAAATTCACTGAAAAAACCATAGGTTTGACACCAGTTATAGTTAGCTGGAAATTTTACTGACATAAAACCAATGAAATTCCACATTATAGTTAGTTGGACTCAATATAACTTGCGCGTGTAATGCACTGCTGATGACATTACATATTACATCACTCATGACATGGTCAGTGACATCACTTATGACACCATCCAGTGAATATGTGTCTTTCTAAAAAATAAATATGTTTTATATATGTATATGTAAAGGTCGAGGGAAGAATAAATGTTTAAATTATTGTCTTAATGAATGTTTTTTTCAAAAAGAAATGATTGGATAACTGGCTTATTAAGTGTATCTTAGTGAATACATATATTAGCGAGTAATGTTTAAATATTTGATTATATGTATCAGTGTTTCACTTTGTGAATAACTGGTTGCATGGATTGATGAGTACCTACATGTGTAGGTATTTGGGTTCTTAGATGTTTTTTTAGTATCAGTATGAGTGTTTCTATGGTTTTATGGGGGTATTACTAATCACATAGATGCATGAATGACTAACTCTCTTTTTGTATGTGTTTAGAAGACACCATATGTGCAGGACTGTATGGGTGGTTGAGTGTGTATAGTTTTATATGCAAATAAATGGATGTTCAATAGTTTATTTGCATGTGTGAGTATGTGTGTGAGTTACTTTTGGATGATTGTCGGTGTGTTACAGGATGTATAGGTGTATCACTACATATGATGAGTGAGTATATGTATGAGTGACTATATAGAACTGTTGGTAAATGAGAGAATGTGTATATAGATGGTGGAATTACTGAATTGGTTGTTGTAACTGGTATGGGTATCTCCATTTTTTTGAAAATGTTAATTTCTATTTTCCAATATGTGTTTTAAGGGTTACCTTACACTGAAAGGAGGTCTGTCACTCTGTCACAAAGATGGTGTCATCAGTGATGTAATGAGTGATGTAATATGTAATGTCATCAGCAGTGCATTACACGCGCAAGTTATAGTGAGTCCAACTAACTATAACGTGGAATTTCATTGGTTTTATGTCAGTAAAATTTCCAGCTAACTATAACTGGTGTCAAACCTATGTTTTTTTCAGTGAATTTCATAGGTTTTTCAAATGCTACTTCCTAACTATAACGTGTGTAAAACCTATGGTTTTTTCAGTGAATTTCATAGTTTTTTTGAATGCTAGTTCCTAAGTATGTAATCACGTTCGTAACTAGATAGTATCACCGCCTACACGTCCTGAGAAGCGCATGTAAAGTCATGTGACTTGAAAACAAGACTTCCAATTGGGTCTTAGTAGTTTCTATTCTGGAATTTACACGCAGCACTCCACCCACTTTCCTCACAATCTTTTATACTCTCAAGAGACAACAACGTCGAGCATCTTCCGGAAGACTTTGCTGAAATGGCTGCCCTTCCAGATTCATCTTCCGAATCTGAAGGAAATGAGCGACCACCGTTAAGAAGAAAAAAGGAATCTTTCATTTGGCAATTTTTCACTTATCCTGAAGATCAAAAGAAAGTGAATGCGCCAAAAGTAACCTGCACGATATGCAATTCGGAGCTCTCAAGGGGAAATCCAAATAGAAAATATTCCTTTTCTATACACACCATGCTGCGGCATGTTAAACAAAGGCACCCTGAGCATTATGCAAAAGCATCGACAAGAGCCCAGGCCACGCTATTACCATCAGAGGTGCTCAGCACATCTTCTGGTGGACGACCTGTATCTCCATCGAGTGCTGAGATGGACTTGAGACCATATCTTGCGAAGGTGCACATGAAATGCAACGAGTGTGGAGAAATTCTTTTGTACGGAGAGCAGAGCCTCGTTCTTATTCAACTCAAAATTGAAAGTCATAAATGCCCCAAGAAAAGATAAATTTCTTTACTTCATTTTCATACTATTACAGACTGAAAAATGTAGTAGCACCTTTAAGAAATCGAAAGCATTATAACACTTCTTTCCCCCCCCCCAAAAAAAAAAAAAAAAAAAGTTCTTTTCAGAACTAACTCTTTCTACCAAAACGTGCTCCAAGAGCATATTATGAGATATTTTTTCGCTGCTTTATTGTAGTGCGCGACCGGTGCGCGCACCCTCCTATCGCGTACAGGACCTGACACTCCCATGTGAAGTCATGTGACTTCTAAACAACACTTCTAATTGGTTCTTGGTAGTTTCTATTCTGCAATTTACACGCAGCACTCCACCCACTACCATCACTTTCTTTTCTACTCTCAAGAGACAACAACGTCGAACATCTTCCCGAAGACTTTGGTACAATGGCTACCGTTCCGCATTCATCTTCCGAATCTGATGAAAATGAGCGACCACCTTTGACAAGAAAAACGGAGGCCACGCTATTACCATCAGAAGTAATCAACACATCTTCCGGTGGACGACCTGTATCTCCATCGAGTGCTGAGATGGACTTGAGACCATATCTGGCGAACGTGCACATGAAATGCACGAACTGTGGAGAACTTCTTGTATACGGAGAGCAAAGCTTTACTCTAATTAAACAAATAATTGAGAGTCATAAATGCTCCAAGAAAAGTTAAATTTCTTCACTTTATTTGGATAGTATGACATACTGAAAAATGTCGTCGCAACTTTAAGAAATCAAAAGCATCATAACATTTGTTTCCAAAAAAAAAAAAAAGTTATTTTCAGAACTAACTCTTTGTACCAAAACAAGCTTGAAGAGCATAGTAGCTGATATTTTCTCGCCGCTTTCTTATAGTGCGCGACCGGGTGCGCGCACCCACCTATCGCGTTGAGACACGCATGTGCAGTCATGTGACTTGAAAACAACACTTCCAATTGGTTCTTACTAGTTTCTATTCTGCAATTTACACGGAACACTCCACCCACTTCCCTAGAAAACCAGTTTATCGTAAAACTTTTAAAGCCTCCTCTTATGAAATATTCGACATCAATCACATAGCAGAGTACTAAATAGCACTATATACACTCCGTCCCTTAATTATAAGAGACGTATTGCTATGTAAAAGCAACTTTTGTTTTCCAAGATAATGTAAAATGCTGAGCCTATTACATAATTTTTTTTCACATATATGTTACTAGTCTCCTTCGAGTACTAACACCGTAGAAAATACCACCAATAGCGGTGATATTTTTTACACCGAGAACGGGCGATTTCTATCGCTTACAGCCCTTACAATTATAAAGTTTCATTTCCTAAGTCTCTGATCTCCAACTGTGCAACGTAGGTCCCCTATGTGTCGCAATAAGGTCCATAAACAAAAACTACAGAGCCAGCATTATAAACATACACAGAACCACAAAACGACAAGAGCCACCATGCTAATATATATGCTTAATATAATAAACCTCTGAGAATAAATACATATTTCCGTGGCAGCCCATAACACAAATGTGGCGTCCTCTGACTCTGCTCCATTACCATGTATGTGCAAAGTAACAACCTAGCAATCAAAATTTACATAAACTTAGTTGATAAAGAATAATAAACAAATAGCTACAACTAACTAAAAGACATCATTTTTTATTTTTTCTTAGTTAAAACAGTGAACATTTCATTCGCATAATACACAGTTTAAAAGAATCACAACATTATTGTTAAGTTAAAAAATAATTAAACAGTAAACAACAAATTCATTATCTATAGTAGATGAGTGGCAAGGTTATGTGACTCTACGCGCGTTTCGGCGGCCAGCGCCTTCTTCCTGGAGTAGCCACGTAATATTACTAGTAAGGAAAGTTACTTTTGTCTTTTCAATAGGAGGCGACCAAGTTTAAAATGCCATTATTCTTATTATGGCTTCTGACGCCTCAGGGTTTGCCGAAGCTAATTAATGTAAAGGATAAATAGTCAGCGTCCGCCACCGGAACCCTTAGTGTTGATTTGCGCTGTGTATGGTCCACCAATTGGGTTTTCTTGAATTGTCTTTGGCGTCTAGTCCATTAGGATTATATCGTTCTTTTAAATGTTCTTCACTCATAGAAGAGAGGGGGGTCACCAGATGTTTTTTTAGAAAAAACTTCCTATGCGCCTAGAGGCACGAATTCTTTTACTTCAAGGATAACGATGCAAAGTTGTGAAGGATTCTGTAATGTTGGGCAAATAGATGATGTTTTAAAAGATCTCCCTGCCTGAGGATGGTCGGCAGGGCTCCGCACGTCCGGTGGCGGGTAGCGCGAACTGGCAACTGCAAGCGCGGCAAAGTAGTCTGCTCCATTACCAAACACCGTAACTCCCCGCCCCCCTCACTTTTCACTAAACTCCGCACTCCACCCCAGCCGAACCCCCTATTACAAACCCCCAACCTACCCTCCCTGCCCAAACCCACCATGAACCTCAAACCGCCCCTAGAAAACTTATAAGACACAGGATTACTAAAACTCAAAGAATACGCAACAGGCACATAATGTAAATAGTACATAAAGGCACATATTTTTTCCAAAATACTATTTAAAAACATGTTCTATTTTTAATAAATCTATCATGCATCTGACCCTCTAGAACTGCTTTCAAAACGTGAACTATAAACCTCTACTTTTCATTTTCAAACCATACACTTTCTTCTGACCCTCTAGAACTGCTTTCAAAACATGAACTATAAACCTCTACTTTTCATTTTCAAACCATACACTTTCAATTACATTATTTTTTTTACACAATTCATGTAATGTTACAAACCTTTTCTAAAATACACCAGTCCGTATCATTTATAAGGATTTATTTTCAGTCTTCATCAGTGACACTTTCTTCACATATAATAGAAATCACTGTAACTTTTTAAACGACAATGCTAACGCGGTAAAAATAACCCTTCATTTGCTTTCCTTTAAGAATGCACACTATGTACCCCACGCATGCGTTTCTTAATCTTTGTATTTGGCAGCGAATACCGACCTTGAATCGGAAGACATGAACAAGACCGCCATTGTCACATTTAAAACTGAACGTTGCATCTGCTCACACACATATCTTTCACTAAGCTAACATTCACAGAAAACAGCATTGATGTAAAAATAAATTGACCTTGCTTTACAACTCCCTCAAATCACTCCCTTATTTTTTAACGCATCCTCCAGTTCAATAAAAGCTACTTTTTTAATAACCACTAAGCAATATATAAGTGACTAAACTCTTAGAAAATGTATCAAGTCATTCTGCTTCTCTCCACTGCATAGCCGGCGACCTAATTCTGTGGAGTTGCTATATAACCAGCGGTGCTGTGCCGTTTCCTTTACCATCTTGGGAAATTCAAAATGGATGTCCCTCCTGCCTTCGCAAACGAGTCGGGCCACTTAGAACTATTTCGCCAGAGGATGCTTGACTACTACGGCATCTTACCACTCTCGACTTTTAATGCATCATATCGATTATCATTTCGATATTCGTATTTCACCTGTGTGCAGACTGTATTTCATTGCCTGAGCTGTGATTTCACGTGGGCCCTGGATTTATGTCTCTGCAATTTGGTACCTCCTGAACCGAATTACAATCACCTCATGAATCCGTTACTTGATCATGAACAGCTTTGTTACAACGGAGGGTTTATGGCCTTTGCAGCGATACAAGGAGTTCTGGGTCATTGGAATATATTCGCAGGGGCGCAAGATTTCCTAACAGAGAGCTACATCGAAAACCCACCGAGCTGCCCAATGATGGTAAAAGACGCTCCAATAATGACAGATCATGAATGCTCCTTTGATCTTCTCAATTGGATGGCTGACATGTTTTCAGATGATAACAGTGATTTCATGTTAGAGGCACTTGCTGCATACTTTGCCTACACAATGGACAATTAACTCTTTCCTAAAAGCGAGCTACATCGAAAACCCACCGACCTGCACTCTGATGGTAAAAGAGGCTCCGATTGTAAGAGATTATCAGTACTGCTTTACTCTTTTCCATTGGATAGCTGACATAATTTCAAATGATAAAACTGATTTCCTGTTACAAGCAGAAACTACCTATTTTGCCTAAACAATGCTTCAATAACTCTCAAACAACCCATTGACGTCCTCATTTCCTTTTGGTTTTCTATATTCTTCACGTTATTTTCCATATTTTCTTTTGAAGAACAGACCTATTTGCTTTACTAACAATGGACATTATGATTTTGTGTTGTTTGACAGCTGATTCATAAAGTAATGATGTATAACCACTTGCATTTTCATATATCGTTCCTAAACTGAAAGGCCACAAACCTTCTTCCATTTATTAAAATATAATATACTTCCTTATAAGACTGTACAATGTTTTTTCCAACTATATTCATTTTTCTTCAACTATAGCGTTTGTATTCCATGTACTACTGACAATACCAATTACTGTGTTTTTTGCCATTTCTGTACTCAGATTACATAATGATTTGCCTTTAAAATAGTACATTTCTAAATAAACATTTCAAATATTCACGGTTTCTCTTTTAATCCATAATCTCAACTGAAATGATTTCATATTGAAAAACTATTCATGGGTTCCACATAACCTTAACTGTAGACACTGAGGACCTTATTTATGAAGACCTTCCGCCGCCGGGGCCTCATTTTTTAAAATGGGAAAAAGTAACGCACCGGTGGCGCAAGGCCTTCATAAATAAAGTCCTGAATGTTTTCTTTTCTCGACCTCACTAACTGATACTAGAACCTGCAAGCCAATTACGGCCCGTGAACTCTTTCTTAGTAGGTCGCGCACCGTAAACACAGTTATACCACTGTTAACATTTTTTTTTTTACTGTTACTAAGCACCGACACAGTTCCGCTTTACTCAGAGTTAATCACTGCTCCCACGCTTCTACAGGCCAGACGCTATGTCGTATTTCTCTCCTTATCACCCTTTCATCTCCACAATAACAAACAGTTGTCCTCCAGCCACCAGAGAACAGACTCAGATGCAGAGGCACCAAAGAGTGAACCCATCACCAACTGCCATCTCCGGCTGTTTCCATGGTAACACCTCATTCTGCACCTTGCTGAAGGCAGAGGTCAAAAGTTCATGTCTCAACGTTCTACAGCTAACTAATAACACTATTTTCCCTCCAGAAACACCTGCCAATCCACAACTCTGTTACATGTCTTGTTTTTTCACACCCAATAGTACTTTTCGTTTAACATAAACATTAACATGCAACGTACTGTTCAATCTCCATTTCTTACAATCAACCAATCATTTTTATTTTTTAAACCACACCCAGCCTCTTCCTTTTTCTTTATTTAGAATTTCAACTTCTAACTACCATTCCACTTCCAGAACCGATCGGAGGACGACTACAAATCCCTTGAAAATGAAGGTCTGGCTAATAGGACACAGTTATATTCACTGGAGTGAAAAATATGCAGTAAGCAGACGAATTTGCAACCTCAGCTTACCAAATGTACACATAACATGGATTTCCAAAAGAGGATTGAAATGTCACCAATTGATTCCATTGGTGAAAACTTTTATGCATCTCCCAGAACCAGACCTTATAATTGTGCACTGTGGTGGGAACGATCTAGGCACAATCACTGGGGTAGGTCTGGAAATGCTTCTAAAAGACACCTTTCGACAATTGATGACACTTTTTCCTCGATCTGCCTTGGTATATTCCAATATATGCCAAAGACAGAAATGGAATTGGTCCAATCACCATTGTGCACAATTTGAGAAAGCAAGGAGACATGTAAATAAATCTGTTTCTGCGTTCCTCAGAGATTATAGCATGGGTTCTATTTACCACAACAACTTGCGCTACCACATGCAAGACGTCTATAGGAGAGACGGTGTTCATTTGACGAATGAGGGAAACAGAATCTTCCTCTGCAACATCAGGCTCTGCATCGGTACTTACTTATAAATGCAGAAAACACTCAATTAACGCAAGGGCTCTTTTCAGAGCCACCTTATATCTAAGCACTCAAACTTCTGATTTACCTCCATTTTCACACTCTTGTAAATAGGTGTGCGCGACCGAGTGCGCGCACCCCGTATTTTTTTTGGGGGGAAAAATTATATCTTTTCGCTTTTAAGGGCCTTACTGCACACCCTGAGAAAACCTACGCAGGAAGACAATCTCTACCTTCTCCCCTTTCCATGTTTCAACGCTTTGAAATGAACAATATATTTACTCGCAGTGACAAAATGGCGGACAAAACTTCCTGATTTCCTTTGAATCGAACGTTAACAGACGTCACGCAGCCAAAAAAAATACCGCTCACGCGCAGCCACTTGGGTGCGCGCACGCATGCGCGCCTATAGATATATAATTGACTTTAACTTTAATTTTCTCAACAACTACTGAACGGATTTACACCATTCCAAAAAAAGCGTAATCTGCGAGCCGGACTGTACAGTTTTGCCAAATTTCTTATAAATCCATTCACCCGTTCGACCTGTAGCCAAGTCTAAAGGTCCTATGGAAAATAACATGGAGAAAACACGTTTTGGGACCCCCCTTTTATCTCAGCCCCCACTTGACCAATCCCCCCCAAACTTTTAGGGAAGGAGCGCAGCGGACTGAGCCATCTTCTTTGAGAAATTCGCTAAGATTCTTCAACCAGGGCCAAAGTTATTCCAAATAGAATGTTGAGGATTTCCTATGGAAACTAGGTCCTAACTATAACTACCTACTGGCGACCGCCAGTAGGTAAAATATATATATATATATATATATATATATATATATATATATATATATATATATATATATATATATATATATATATATATATATATATATATATATATATATATATATATATATATATATATATATATATATAAATAACTGCTTAAATCAGCCTGCTAAATTACTGCTTAAATCAGCCTGAATTTTGTCAAACCAGCAAACCATGGATAAAAGAGAGGCATCACGAACCACTCTGATACAAACTTGCTTTGAGGAAGATATAGCTACAACTAGTAACGGAGCCGGCGCACGTAAATCTGATGTGAGAAACATACTACGTGCATGGGAAAAACTGTCGAAAAAAGAAATTAACAAGTGGTGGGAGGTTGCAGCCCTCAAAAAATACCTGGATGTGAAACGCATACCACGAGGATTACGTATTAATCTCATGCCCAGCCACCAAGACACAAGTAATGAATTACTAACGGAGTGGGGTGAATTTATTTTGAAATCTTCACTAGGACTAATGGAGATTCTTGTGAAACATGTAGAAATAGCTTTGGAAAAAATTACTAAACAGTTAAAGGAAATGGAAAAAGAACTGGCCACAATTGAGTTAAATCCCGAAATGAAAAAATTCAAAGAGGACTTGGAAAAATTCATTGAAAAACATGAGGAAAGTGTCAGAACCCGGAAACAAACAAAGTTCCAAAGAGACAAAGAAGACTATGAGGACGGACGCATTTTTACGTATGCCAAAAAATACGAAAGATTCAGAAATAATGAATATGGAAGTATGTCCTCAGTCTCCTCCATTGCTTCAACAGAACCAAGCCTCAGTGGGGGGGAAGAAGAGCAAAGAGAAGCCAGAGCAAGGAATTCTTTTTTAGGCGATCTGAAACTGGCTTTCAACCAAAAGACTTGGGAAAAAACAATGGGTCCCCCCAGGTACACAAATCCGAGAGGAAGAGGGAGGGGAAGAGGACGGGGAAGCACACCCCAAAACAAACAAGGAGAGGCAAGCGAAAATACGGCACAAGCTTCTGGCCCAGACCGCGTAGGAACCATGACACGCAACATGAGGAAAAAATTTAATGCATAAGTAAAGATCATGAAACTCTAGAAACAAATCAAAACATGACAGACACCGACTCAAATCAACATGACACATCCAATGATCAAGAATTACAAGTTATCAATCTATCATCGAAACAACTAAGTGAATTGGAACTACAAGTTCTCAAACGGGGCATGAATTTCTGCCCCACCAGTGGCATAAACCTAGCTGAGACTTGAATAGACCTTTACAAATTTATAAGAAAGATCAAACTTGCCAGACTATTCATTGACAAACCGGACATGGCTAATTATAGGAGAAAAATCACACAACCGACCCTTCAGACTCCCATAGAGGATGCTGAACACTTTGTAAATCTGATGGAATTAAGTCAAACGCCCCAAGAAGGAGGTGGACAAGTACAAACATATTGTATACAATTAGGAGCTGGAATCTCCAATTTAAAACCAAAGTCCAGATTTTACCCACAACTCCCTCCTGGGAATAAAATTGATCTCTTTCAGGAATGTGTCGTAAAAGATCTTTACCAACTAAACATACCATTCACTAAAGACAACCTATCTAGACAAGAACGCCAGGCTCTCAACTCACTGCAAAAGGATGATACCATCGAAATTAAAATTGCTGATAAGGGTGGCAATGTCGTTGTTCTGGACAAGGAGGCATACATGCGGGAAGCCCACTCGCAACTACAAAACAAGGAATATTATGAAAAACTAAAAACCAACCCTCTACCCAAATTAAAAGAAGATTTGGATACAAAATTGGACTTGTGGTTCGCACAAAAACTATTGGATATTGATGAACACAAATACCTTCAAACTAAACACCCCAAAATGGCAACAATCTACTTTCTGCCTAAGATTCATAAACATGCCACTAGACCGCCAGGAAGACCAATAATCTCTGCCAAAGGGGCATTATTAGAGCCCATTGCCAATTACATTGATGTTTTTCTATTGCCCTATGTAAAAAGCTTAACATCTTACATAAAGGACACGGGTGATATGCTGAGAAGATTACAGGATACTCCACGTACAAACTGATCACAATGGATGTAATATCTTTATACTCCAATATTGAAAATAAAATTGGCATGGAAGCATGTAAATCCTTCCTCAAAGACAGAAGTATACAATTAACTGATCATAATAACATGCTGTTGGAGATGATCTCGATGTGCCTGGAGCAAAATATCTTTTTATTTGGAAATGAAATCTATCGGCAAGCAAAAGGCACTGCGATGGGCTTTTCTTTTAGCCCGTCGTATGCCTGCCTGACAATGGGGCAATGGGAAAAGACATGGGCATGGAGATCGGAAAACGACCAAGCGGTTCAAAAAACCATAGCATGGTTAAGATATATAGACGATTTGTTGCTAATTTGGGAAGGAACAAATGAGGAATTTGAAATGTACTTTGAAATTTTGAACAACTCCAATTTTGGTTTAAATTTTACCTACACAATCAGTGACTCCAGGGTTGTGTTTCTGGATACGGAGATCTTCGTTAAAGACAATGTATTGCACACCACACTACATCGGAAAAGTACCGCGACAAATGCGGTTCTACACGCTGAGAGTTTCCATCAACCTAGCCTTCTGCAAAACATCCCGTATGGAGAATTTCTCCGAATCAAAAGGATCTGTTCGAACGAAAATGATGGGCAAAAACATAAAGACCTAGCCAAAAACAGATTTTTAAAAAGGAAATATAATCCAGCCTGGATACAAATTGCCTCCAATCGCTCTACAATGATCAAAAGAACTGATTTACTGGCGGATAAACAAAAATCAACAGAGGATGAATCAGATAAAATTCGCTTCATCACCACTCACTCAACGGCCAACCAAGCTATTACAAAGATTCTCAAAAAAAACTGGCATATCCTCCACATGGACCCTACAGTGTCTCAAATTGTAGGAGATCACCCAAATGTGACCTATCGAAGGGCAAAAAACTTGAAGGACAAATTGATTCACAGTCATTTTCAGGAACAAAAAAAACCAGAAGCATGGCGTAGACCGAAAGGATTCTACAAATGTTCAGGATGCAAAGTTTGTTGCATTGCTAAGACAACCAAGGAGATACAGATGGCAAACAAAAAAACCTGGAAAATTGAACAATTAATCAACTGTAAAACTCAGTTTGTTGTTTACGCCCTTGAGTGCCCATGCTCCCAGAAATACATTGGAAGCACCAAAAAAGAACTTAAACTTCGGATTTTGGAGCATGTCCGTGCGACAATTAATTCTGATCGCAGCAATGCCATGGCAGGACATATGGAGAAGGAACATAAAGGTGATTGGAAATCCTTAATCTTCTATGGAATAGAAAGTGTTGGACCGAATCGAGGTGGAGATCGTGAACTGGTGATGAGGCAAAAAGAGTCTAAACATATTATGAATTTCCGTACCTTGAACCCGTTTGGGCATAATCAGGATGAAGAACTACACTGCCACCTGTAAAGTTGTACTTACACGCTTATCAGATAATGACTGATGCTCGCTCTGTGTTAATTCACAAACTTATTCTCACACATTTTTTCTTCATTCAGGACATGTTTGAAGATTTAATAACATTGCACAGTTAAACGCTGATGAAGGATTTAAGGTGTAGAATGGTTTTGCCCACTGGAGGGCTTTATTTTGAATTATGTTCATCTAAGTCGCTTAAGAACATATCATTTGAAATGTATGATTTAAATTTACTATTTGTGAACTCGTGCACAATCACAAAAATTGACAAATGAACTTGGTGTGAAACGGGTTGCCCACTGGAGGGCTCCAATATGATTTCTTTGAGGATTTTGAATTTTCTATGTGGCCCAACATTAGAACAAATGCATGAGTTAAATGCACAAACTACCAATAATATTAATTTAATTTGGAAAATATGCAAGCTGTGAAAAAGATAAAAGAATTAACGTTTTGAGCTATCTGTGAACAAAATTAACAAACTACATGTCCCAGAATGCCTGTATAACCTACAGGAAGTGATGTAATCCCAAATGGTTTCCCCCCCTTCTTTTTTTCTTTATTTAAAAAGCAAAATGTTGTCAAATACACTAACCTGTGAGCAAGGTCTCCGTAGAGACCGAAACGCGTTAGGTTTTGCTGGATGCTGAAATAAAGAAATTGTAATTCGACTGAAAACCCGGTGTGGTTTTTGAATTCTTCACACGGGAGTGCATGAGGAAAAAACTTCCCGATGGGAAAAGCTGAAAATGTATATATATATATTCTTTCCAGGAGAAGTGGGAAGGACTTTGGAGCGTAATATATATATATATATATATATATATATATATATTACCTACTGGCGGTCGCCAGTAGGTAGTTATAGTTAGGATTTTTTTCAATGTTAAATCTGAAAATTCTATTTGGAATAACTTTGGCGCCGGTTGACGAATCTGCCTGAAAATTTCCTCAAAATGGCCTCGCGGCGTTCCGGTCCTTCCCTGAAAGTTTGGGGGGGATTCGTCAAGCGGGGCCGAGATAAAAGGGGGGTCCCAAAACGCATTTTCCCCATGTTAATTTCCATAGGGCGGTCGATTTCACTTTTAGCCCGAACGGCTGAATGGATTTCCACCAAACTTGGCAAAATTGTAGGGACTGGTAGCCCGATGTGCCTTTGCTATGTCTCAAGATATGTGCTACAGTGGATTTTGAGTAATTAAGGTTCAAAAAAATATATATATCTATAGCCGCGCTCCGGTACGCGCACCGGTACGCGCACCGGGCGCTTACCGCGACTTGCGCGCAGAAAGCTGATTGGCTCTGGGATGTCTGTAAACATTCTAAACAGTCCGGAGCGGCCGCCATCTTGTGTCTCGGTAGGATCGAGACACGAGAGGTGGCCAAAACAAAGAGGGAAATGACCATAAGGGGGCAGAGTAGACCCCCCTTGACCCCCTAGGTTTGATGTGGGGGCCATAAAAGGGCCCCGCGGAGCAAAAAAAAAATTAAAAAAAATTTTGATTTTCGCGGGGTGAGCGCCCGGTACGCGCACCGGTACGCGCACCGGTAAGCGTACCGGGGAGTGTACCATGGGGAAAAAGAATGACAGTTTTAAAAGTAGCTGTTTAAAAAAAAAAATGTTTTGTTGTTTTTTTTATACATACACATACATATATATAAAAATGCATATGCATATATATATATATGCATATATGTGTATATGTGTGCGTGTAGAGAGAGGTAGAGAGGTAGAGGTGTAGAGGTAGAGAGTTAGAGAGGTAGCGGTAGAGAGGTAGAGATTAGTAGAGAGAGAAGAAGAGAGAGGTAGAGAGGTAGAGAGTAGAGAGTGAGTAATAGAGAGTAGAGAGTGAGTAGTAGAGAGTAGTAGAGAGCAGTAGAGAGAGTAGCAGAGAGTGAGTAGTAGAGAGTAGTAGAGTGAATAGTAGAGTGAGTAGTAGAGAGTAGTAGAGAGTGAGTAGTAGAGAGTGAGTAGTAGACAGTAGTAGAGAGTAAGTAGTAGAGTGAGTAGTAGAGAGCAGTAGAAAGTGAGTAGTAGAGAGTAGTAAAGAGTGAGTAGTAGAGAGTGAGTAGTAGAGAGTGAGTAGTAGAGAGTAGTAGAGAATGAGTAGCAGAGAGAATAGTAGTGAGTAGTAGAGAGTGAGTAGTAGAGTGAGTAGTAGAGACTAGTAGAGAGAGAGTAGTAGAGAGTGAGTAGTAGACAGTAGTAGAGAGTGAGAAGTAGAGAGTGAGTAGTAGAGAGTAGTAGTGAGTAGTAAAGAGTGAGTAGTAGAGAGAGTAGTAGAGAGTGAGTAGTAGAGAGTAGTAGATAGTGAGTAGTAGGGAGTAGTGAGTAGCGAGTAGTAGGGAGTGAGTAGTAGAGAGAGAGTAGTAGAGTAGTAGAGAATGAGTAGTAGACAGTGAGTATTTGAGAGTAGTGGAGTAGGAGAGAGTAAGTAGTAGAGAGTAGTGGAGAATATTCCAAAGTTTGGCACAGCACCACTTTCACAATGAGTCCAATCAAATCATATCACTTAGAGTCCTTATTGAAGCGCTGAATCTTGGTGTATATTCAAATGCTTTTATTTTCCTTAAGTTTATGTACCACAGCCAGCCGAAAGGTTTCGTTCTGTACAACAGAACTTCTTCAGGGCGTTCTTATTTCCTTCAAGTTATGTCGGTATCCAGTTGTCATATAACTAGATATTTCTTCCAAATGTTAGACGAGACATAAGTATATTCTTATTCAAAGTGACTAGGTATCAATTTTACCCACACAATTCGGGCAGACTTGAGTAATTTATAGCATCCTCAAAGTCAGTCTTTCAAAAATTCCAAAGTATAGGACATGATAATCCAAATCCAAATGTTTCTCAAAAAAAGTAATTTACAATCGTTCGGAATATCGGTGTTTGGGCAGATATGATCCAGGGACCCCCAGTATGCAAGGGGAATTAGTCCCCCCTCTACAAACGCGCCAGTGGCCTGCATTGCAGAGAGGTGTAACAAGGGTGTGGCCTCATTACACTTCTCTGCAATGCAGCTCCCTCGCGCATACTGGAGGCTCCTGGTGGACCAGTTGACCCCAGGGACCCCCAGTATGCAAGGGGAATTAGTTCCCCCTCTGCAAACGCGGCAGTGGGCTGCGTTGCAGAGAGGTGTAACAAGGGGCATAGTCTCATTACACCTCTGCAATGCAGCCCCTGGCGCATACTGGAGGTTCCAGGTGGGCTAATTGGCCCCCAGGGGCCCCCAGTATGCAAGGGGAATTAGTTCCCCCTCTTCAAACATGCACGGGGGCTGCGTTGCAGAGAGGTGTAAAAAGGGTTGTGGCTTCATTACACCTCTCTGCAATGCAGTCCCCTGGCGCATACTGGAGATTCCTGGTGGGCTTTCAGGTCTTATATAGTTAGGAATTAGCATTAAAAAAACCTTTGAAATTCACTGAAAAAACCATAGGTTTCACACCAGTTATAGTTAGGAATTAGCATTTAAAAAACCTTTGAAATTCACTGAAAAAACCATAGGTTTCACACCAGTTATAGTTAGGAATTAGCATTTAAAAAACCTATTAAATTCACTGACAAAACCATAGATTTCACACCATTTATAGTTAGCTGGAAATTTTACTGACATAAAACCATTGAAATTCCCACGTTATAGTTAGTTGGACTCACTATAACTTGCGCGCCTGTAATGCACTGCTGATGACGTCACATATTACATCACTCATGACATGGTCAGTGACATCACTCATGACATCACTGATGACACCATCCTTGTGACAGAGTGACAGACCTAATGTCAGTGTAATGTAACGCTTGAAACACATATTCAAAAATAGAAACAAACATTTTCAAAAAAATGGAGATACCCAAACCAGTAACAACAACCAATTCAGTAATTCCACCATCTATATACACATCCACTCATTCACCAACAGTTCTATATAGTCACTCATATATATACTCACTCATCATATGTAGTGATACACCTATACATCCTGTTACACATCAGCAGTCATCCAAAAGTTACTCACACACATACTCACACATGCAAATAAACTATTGAACATCCATTTATTTGCATATACATTTATACACACACTACCACCTTACTTCTAAGGAAACTTACCCATACTTACTCTCTTAAACAATCACTTATAGAAACACATACTTATTTAAACAGGAACTCCTACAATCTCTCACTATATATACTATACTCACTTATATACATCAATACTCCCATATACTAGATTAAAACATATGTCGTTACTAATGAAGACACTAGTGAGACAGTCATTCACTCACTAACACACACATATACACACTCATCCACCCATACAGTCCTGCACATATGCTGTCTTCAAAACACATACAAACAGTGAGTCAGTCACCAACCCCTGCAGCCACTTATACACAAAGAGAAACACTGATACAAACATTTAAATATTTAAACAATACTCGCTAATATATGTATTCACTAAGATACACGTAATAAGCCAGTTACCCAACCAATTTTTTTTTTAAAAAACATCCATTTACACACTTATTTAAACATTTATTCTTCCATCGACCTTTACAAATACATATATAAAACAAATTTATTTTTCAGAAAGACACACATTCACTGGATGGTGTCATCAGTGATGTCATGAGTGATGTCACTGACCATGTCATGAGTGATGTAATATGTGACGTCATCAGCAGTGCATTACAGGCGCGCAAGTTATAGTGAGTCCAACTAACTATAACGTGGGAATTTCAATGGTTTTATGTCAGTAAAAGTTCCAGCTAACTATAAATGGTGTGAAATCTATGGTTTTGTCAGTGAATTTAATAGGTTTTTTAAATGCTAATTCCTAACTATAACTGGTGTGAAACCTATGGTTTTTTCAGTGAATATATATATATATGAAGACCCAGGTTCAGTGCAATTATTAGATATTTATTCTTGTGCTTGCCATATAGTCACGACACGTTTCGGCAGAACCCTGCCTTGATCACATGACAACAGTGCCATGAGATACACCTCATTTTAAAGTGACAGTGCTGTAATAGACATAAAGAAAATACTTTAAGTATTTCTTCTCTAAAAATTTATGTAAAATACACAATCCACATTTCTGTTCTAAAAGTATTAAACAAACATCCATGCTTAAATGCATAGGCCCCAAACTCATAAATATTATTTGACATTTGTTATGCTTTTGGTGTCATATTTCAGAGTTTCTTTGCTTCCTGGATTAAATCCAACATTGCCACCTGCCCTCTTTCGGTGTCAAACAGTCGACCTTATTTTGCATCAAAAGTTTCCTCCATCCTTATGTGTATTTAGTCCAATGCCTATAAAATAATATACAGTGCAGCCCTAGAACCTCCCAATGAAAAAATATTATTTTTGGTTATTTTTTGTGTTATTTGTTTAACAAACAATCAAACAGTGCTCCCTAACTGTGTTAAATTAAAAAAATCAAAACCATTTCTAACCCATTACGTAAAAGTCATCAAGGCACTAATGCACAACCATTTGCTCCAGAGACCATCGTAGCATTATACTAACTAATATCCTATGAAAACAGGTTTTTTTTAGTTCAAATATCAAAATTTCATATATAATGAATGATTCCCACAATTAATCATATATACCTTCAGGCTATCCATAATTCATTCATAAATAATCAAGAAATCTTAAAATACGAATATAAAAATGTTCCATAGTACAAAAATATATGTCTCTATTTGCCATAAAAAACATTCATAAAAAATCCTGTAATTTAATTTTTTCTACACATACTTTTTAACAGAAATGTTGTAGAACCTGATAGCCTGATGTTCAATATGGTGATAGGATTGGAACATCGAAAGTTATAGTACATATTCAATTCTCATTGCATTTCCTTTCAGTATTCTTATATATATTTAGTCCAAATATGTATACAGATCTTCACCCATATTCAAACCATTCGGTTGCTTGGTATGTAGTAATAGAATGTAATGAGTCTCCAGCCTGCGCAACATGCCCTCTCTGTCCCCTCCTGTTCTCTGCACTGGGACTGTATCTAACAGGAAATATCTGAGATCTTTAGATTTACCACCATGCATGTCATGGACATGTCTGGCTACAGGGTAACTTGGGTCATTGTTGGTAATTGCCCTTATATGCTGTAATATACGTCTGTGGCCTGGCAACTTGGAACTCCCTACATATTTCAAGTTGCAACTGCATTCCAATACGTAAACCACATACTCACTTTTACAAGTAAGATGATGTTTAATCATTTGTGGTTTCGCACTGAAGGCCGTGATGTAGGAGGTCCCATTTACTCCAGATGTGCACGCCTTACAGTGAGGGCATTTGTAAAATCCCTTTTGTGCCAGAGATAAGCCTGTGGAATCCCTATATTCTGTGCTGCTCTTTACCAGAAGGTTGGCCATTGAAGTCGCTTTCCTATGTGTTATTGCAGGAAAGTCAGGAAGGGAGCTGCCAATTACGGGGTCATCCTTTACCACATGCCAATTGCGCTGTATGATTTTGCGCAAATCCTTGTGCTGTCTGTTATAAGTCAAAATCAGCCTAAGGGAGTCCTGAGGTGCTTGAATATTTTCAATTTCTGGCTGTTTACGATCGTCTATACCTCCTATAAGATCCACCCTCATTTTCACATTGGATTTGGCAATTGCAGCGTCAATCACTTTTGCACCATAGCCTCGTTCTAAGAACCTGACCTTGCTTTCCTGCTGATGCTTTTTAAGTTCATCTTCCTGGCTACATATTCTCCGCAGCCTTAGCATTTCCCCATATGGGATGCTGTGTATAAGATGTCTGGGGTGTGCGCTTGTTGCATGTAACAACATATTCCCTGCTGTTTCCTTTCTGAATAACGTTGTACATATCTTGCTGTCTACTACATTTACTGATACATCTAAGAAAGATACATGACAGTTACTAATGTTGTGCGTAAACTGTAAATTATTGTCATTCAAATTGATATCTCCAATGAAATCTATGGCTTCTTCCCAGGAACCTTTCCACACAATTATCAAGTCATCAATGTATCTCATCCAAGAAACAATTGTGTCTGTGTATATTTCGGTGTACTGTCTTTTGAGGACCAGCTCTTCCCACCAGCCCATAAAAAGGCAGGCGTAACTGGGGGAAAAGCTGGCCCCCATAGCTACACCTTGTACTTGGCGATATATTTGTTTGTTGAACAAAAAGTAATTGTGTTCTAAACAAAAAGTCAATAGGTCCATTAGCATTCTGTTGTGTTCCGCAAACTGCATGTTTCTTTTGCCTAGGAAATATTTCACTGCTCTTAGTCCATCTTGGTTCCTAAAACAGGTATACAGGGATGAAACATCGAGGGTGATTAGGTAATATCCATCATGCCACTTGATCTTATTGATTTTTGATAAGAAATCACCTGTATCCTTTATAAATGATTCCAGCTCCACCACGTGCTCTTGTAAAAAAAAGTCAATGTATTGGGAAAGATTTTTCAGTGGGCCATCGCATGCTGCAATGATAGGGCGCCCTGGCGGTTTTACCTGGTCCTTATGTATCTTTGGTATAAAGTAAATTACCGGTGTTTTGGGGAATTCTTTTTTGAGAAACATAAACTCATCGTTGTTAATAACCCCAAGCTCTTCCATGCCAGTAATTTAGTACATAGGTCATCCTGCATGCACTTGTAATTTAGTGGTGTGCTGTTAACATAGCATTGAGTATCCCCTAGATGTTTATTTGCTTCAATAAGGTATTCAGAAAGGGGCCACAACACAATGTTCCCTCCTTTATCAGAATTCCTTATTACGACATTATTTTCTTTTTTCTGTTTGTCAATCAATAAACCATACTTGATTTCCTCATTTGAACGATGTCTTATTGTTGCTTGGATTTTCCTGTTTCGTTTTTTTACTTTGCCACTACAATTTCATTGAAAACATCTATCGAATCCTTTATCATAGTTGGCACAAACTTAGATTTCATCTTGAAGGGTGTTTCTGGTTTGGTATTGCCCAAACTTCTTACCTCCTCTGTGGTTAATACAGGGAACGGTGTTAAAGAAATCTCACTATCCTGAGATGCAGTGTTGTTAAGTTCCTTGTTGGATATGTTGATAATGCTTTGGGCTGCTGCCAGTGTTTCAAAGTCACTTGCCGCAAGACTGGTGTTCTTATTTCCAGCGTCCATGTTGGTTTTATTTTTTAATTTGCCTCTCAATTGCAACTTGTGAAATTTTTGGAGCTTTAATTTACGGATGAACAGAAAAATATCGGCTCTAGTTTTTGTATATTGGAAGTTGGATTCCGGGCAAAAAGACAATCCCAGTGACAGTAGGTGCTTCTCTGCCGTTGTGAGGGCTATTTCAGACAGATTTATGATGGTATTTGAATTTGTGTCTCCTCTTCCCCTCATTAACTCTGATTTTTGTTTTTCTTTTTCCACGAACCCTGGTTCCAACCTCCTCGTGCTGTCGCGTTTCCTCTGGGCGGCCCTCCTCTCCCGCCTGCTCCTCATGCGCCGTTTTTTGCCGGTTGCACTGTTGTTGCTGAGCGTAGGGTCTCCCGCATGCTTTGCCGTATATATTCTAGTTCTTCCCCAATCATTGGTTTTATGGCGTTACTACTTTCCTCGCCATTTTCTGAACCACTTTCTGTGTACACAGTCGACCCTGAAACTGAAGGGGTCTCGGGTGCAGTGCTCGCCGACTGTTGTGCTGCCACAGTGGGTTGATTGGACACCTTTCCTGCATTTTTCCTCACTACATCATGTTTCCTTGAGAAGGTAAAAATCCTTCCATTCTCATAATCCTCTTTGTCCCGTCTAAATTTGTATGCCTTTCGCACTTTGATTTTATCTTCCTCTTTTTGTAAGCGTTGTTCCATTTCCTCTTCATATTTATTTTTATTCGTAGCTGGGGCTATCATTATCCTCAGTCCCGAGGTATGCGATTAACATCCAAATAGCCACGTAGTTATTTGGCCTCCCACCATTTAGCAGTCTCCCTGCGCATTAATTTTTCAAGCGCCCTGTATTTCTCTTTTATTCCTGTTCCTCCGGCGATGGAATCTATGCCGGTAACTGTCTCTTTCGCTTTTGGCTGTACTGCCTCGTCAGAGAAAATTCCTGCCGCTGCATGTTCGCGGTTCTTAACTGCTGCTGCCGACATGGTAATAATGCACAAATTACTGTTTTGCCACTTTCGCCACTGCTTAACTTTGCACACAGATATCACAGATATCGGACTCTTCTTCATCCGTAGCTACTTTGGCGCACACCTCCTCACCTGCTGGTTATCTCGGGCTGCCTCGTTACAGGTTCCGTAGCCGCTTGCTCCAGCTTCCAAGCTCCTGCTCCTCTGAGCTTCACCTGACTGCCGGAAATAGGCGACTCCTTCTTCCTGGTCTCGGCAGAGCTTCCACCGCAGCTGGGGGCTCTGAAGGTTTCCGTTTTCCGGCGCATTTATTACAGGGCACCTCGGTTCCGTAAAGCAGTTCACGGGACGCCAGTACCCACGACCTTCCTTCTGTCTGCAGAGCCACTTATTGAGGAGGGGGTCTTCGTCGCTGGGGAAAGTTGTCCAGTGCTATATGCTGCAAGGCTTGTCCTGTTTCAACAAACTTTGAAAAGACAAGGAAGACAAGGAAGACCCAGGTTCAGTGCAATTATTAGATATTTATTCTTGTGCTTGCCCTATCATCACGACGCGTTTCGGCAGATCCCTGCCTTGATCACATGACAACAGTGTTGTGAGATACACCTCATTTTAAAGTGACAGTGCGTTAATAGGCATAAAGAAAATACTTTAGGTATTTCTTCTCTAAAAAAAAAAATATATATATATATATATATCTATATATATATATATATATATATATATATATATATATATATATATATATATATATATATATATATATATATATATATATATATATATGCAGAGAACTCTCAACACCAGCGACACTCTAGATCTGCTCACCTCAAATGTCTGCTTTTCTATCAAAGTCTTTACACATTAGATTAGCACAGTGCCATTCATGCCGCGATAGAAAGGGACAAAGTCTTTTGCCATTTCTACAGCAAAGTCTGTAAGAATAGGACTAGCACAGTTTGTGAGTATAATGATCTTTACGAAAAAGTAAAAACGAGTTTTTAAACTTTCTAAAAGTGGCATTTTTTAAATTGTCATCAAAACCCCAATTTAAACTCAGGTTTAAATTATGGAGATGTAACTGGACCCGGTACAGAATAGTGACATTGTAACTTGATGTGGACTCACATCTCCATCTACTAAAAATACACATTTTAACAACAATGAACAAATGAAGTTCATCACAAGGGATTGAACATGGATCCTTATTTATTGAAACCATTCTTTCAGTGAAATACCCTTCAATTTGTGTCTCTATGGTCCACTGGGATTAACACTGTTGCAATTCTCTAGAGCTATTGCTTTTTTGACATCAGAGACATTTTGTTTCAAATTGAATATTAAATTATTTGTTGCAAAGAACTGAAAACATGCAGGGAATGTAAATCTGATTGTGAATTGTCTAAAAGGTTGTCTGATTCAAAGAAATTTGGCAGTTGTTTACTCTCTAATTTCACTAGAACTTTAGAGGATAACGGGTCTGGAAATATGAGACAATACTTGGCCCATTTTGGGGGGATGGCATTAGGTTTCTTAAAAGGTAGAATGACAGTAGTTTGTATCCAGGCTGGTGGTTTGGAGGATGTAAAAAGGAAAGATAGGAAATTTCTTTCAGAATAGCTTTGACTTCAGTGGAAATATGGGTAAGCATCCACAATGGAAGGTCCTGAGGGGGAGACAGACTTGATGGATGTGAGCATAAAAAAAATCTTCATCAGTATAGGGCTGAAAGACCATAGGAGAATATGATGGTGGAACCTTTGGGCCTTTATTCAGACAAGAGAGCAAGTCAGGCAGGTGTCTGGGCAAAAGAACTGATTGGATTTGATCAATGTTCACATGAACTAAGATAGAGAGATATGAGCAAATCTCCTGGCAGGGCTGGTTCACGTTGCTACCTGCGCTAGGACCATATGATCTTTAACAACAGCAAAAAGAATTTTTGAAGACTATATGACAGTTTCAATGATACAGATTTAATAGAATATGCTCAGGGTGCCTTCAATCTTGGTCTTAACACCAATTCTCTCTCTGTTACAATTGTTTCCCGCAAACCAGTGCATATTTGTTGGGATGGGCATTCCTTGATTTGCAGTGTGGAGCAGCAATTTCATGGGTCCGGTTTGGAGGCAGCACAAGGGGCGGTTGGGTTTACACATCACTGGCTTGGGGTATGGGGACTACGGTTACAGGATCTTTTGGTACACCTACAACAAGCGGTAGAATCCGGAGAGATGCCTCGCCTGGACGTTTTGGTGATTCATGTGGGCGGGAATGACATGTTGCCTTTAGGCAGACTAGGAGTTCGAGAGGCCTTGTTTTCAGTCCTGGCTAGGATTCGAAACTATATACCTACAACATTGATATTGTGGTCAGAGGTGATACCAAGGTCGTTCTGGCTGGGTGGGGCCTCGGTGAAGGCCATTAATTACTCTGTGTGGAAATTGAATTCTTCAATACATAAACTCTTACGTGGCCCTTCAATGGTTACGATACAGCATAGATTGCTTCATCTGGGGTCTACTGAACTGTTCCATCGTAATGGTGAGCACCTGTTGACAAAAGGAATAGAGATATTCATCCATACAATTTTGGGGGCTATTCGGGAGCACAGTCAACGCCGGTGGGGGGGGGGGGCGTGTGCGCCAGGTAGCTTCTCGCCCTGTGGCGGCGCGCTGACAGCTAACAACGAAGGGGCATACTCAACAAAGGAGGTTGAGTGACTGGATGGACCCTAAGACGGGGTAGGATTGAAGTGTGCAATGGATTGGCGGTAAAAAGGGGGACCGGCCTGCCGGTGGTCCTCAACGCTACTGCTCGAACACGTCACTTAAGGACTGAGATGAATCTTGGGGAGACTGCCTGTGTTCAGGCACCTCGGAGGGTCGGTGCGCTATGCGGTGCCCTGGATTTCAAGTAAGGTAACTGTTTGTTGCGGGACGCTGTGGCCTGCCGGCACAAGGTGCGCAGCAGAGGTGTCAAGACTATGAACAACATAAGGCTATGCTCACCTGTGATGACAATTCTAATGTCTTGATGTATTTGATAGGTGTGTGCTGGAAAGATTTGACATTGTTCAGGTAACTCTGAGAGCCTGTGCGTTATGCCATGCTCTGGTTCAGATAATGCAACTGTTTACTGTAGCACATTGTGGCCTGTGGCAGAATGTGCGCAGTAGTGTTTTCATGAGGATGGACAGCTTAATGCTTTGCTGAAATGTAATAATTATTTTAATATCTTAGTGCCTTTGGCATGAAAATATCACTAGAGGGTGCAACATGTATATTCTGTGTATCCAAGTAGTTTACTTATATCCATGTAGTGGTTGTCTTGAATGATCCTGCTTGAAGTGAATAAAATCTACGCCCTAGACAATATAACCGCATTATGTGACTTTATGGGCCTGGCAAGAGTGGGGTGTGATGGATGTTGGCAGTGGTGGTGAGGAGTGTGTCACGTTGTGCGCACACTATAAGTAGGAGCCCCACTCGCCTAGAGGAAGGGCTCCCTCAGTTGCGCCATGTGACCAAGCATCACTCTGGGGGCTGGTTTGAGGAGGGGTCCAGACTGGCTTAAGTTGCGGTTTCTGGAGTGTCCAGGGGTAAACGAAACCGAATCATATCTGGCAGGTATTTAAGGCTGTGCCTCGAGGGGGGACGTCCTCTTTGTCTCCCTGGACCACAGCCGCAGAGTGACGGAAAACCACCCACCCACCCGGCATTGAGGTAAAGCGGGGTGGCGGGGCGCTGGCAGTTAACAACGAAGGGGCATGCTCAACAAAGGAGGTTGAGTGACTGGATGGACCCCAAGACGGGGTAGGATTGAAGTGTGCAATGGATTGGCGGTAAAAAGGGGGACCGGCCTGCCGGTGGTCCTCAACGCTACTGCTTGAACACGTCACTTAAGGACTGAGATGAATCTTGGGGAGACTGCCTGTGTTCAGGCACCTCAGAGGGCCGGTGCGCTATGCGGTGCCCTGGATTTCAAGTAAGGTAACTGTTTGTTGTGGCACGCTGTGGCCTGCCGGCACAAGGTGCGCAGCAGAGGTGTCAAGACTACAAACAACATAAGGCTATGCTCACCTGTGATGACAAATCTAATGTCTTGATGTATTTGTTAGGTGTGTGCTGGAAAGTTTTGACATTGCTCAGGTACCTCTGAGAGCCTGTGCGTTATGCCATGCTCTGGTTCAGATAATGCAACTGTTTGCTGTAGCACATTGTGGCCTGCCGGCAGAATGTGTGCAGTAGTGTTTTCATGAGGATGGACAGCTTAATGCTTTGCTGAAATGTAATAATTATTTTAATATCTTAGTGCCTTTGGCATGAAAATATCACTAGAGGGTGCAACATGTATATTCTGTGTATCCAAGTAGTTTACTTATATCCATGTAGTGGTTGTCTTGAATTATCCTGCTTGAAGTGAAGAAAATCTACGCCCTAGACAATATAACCGCATTATGTGACTTTATGGGCCTGGCAAGAGTGGGGTGTGATGGATGTTGGCAGTGGTGGTGAGGAGTGTGTCACGTTGTGCGCACACTATGAGAATATATACTTTTAGTACGTGGTTTTTACACTGCAATACCATAACAACGCAGTCGGTACACCGACCGCGTTGTTACCACACAGTGCCTTTAAAACACAAGTCGTTACAACGACTTGTGCTAGATGGCGTGCTGGACTTAGGAATAGTATGATTTACTATTCCAACTTCAGTGTGTGCAACACTAGGGAAGGTGTTGGAATAGTAAATCATACTATTCCTTAGTCTAGAGTGCCATCTAGTGCAAGTAGCTGTAACGACTTGCGTTGTAAAGGCACTGCGGGGTAACAATGTGATCGATGTAATCACTGTGTTGTGATAGTATTGCGGTGTAAAAAATGCGTAGTAAAGGTTGTTTCCCCTAGAATGAACGCACCTTTCTGACTTGCTGTTGATAGGCTTTAAGAGCCCTTTTATAGTTCAGTTTAGACTCTGGGTCATATGTTTTCTGACAGAAGCGCTCCAATATTGTGCATTAACAATTAGATGTTTGCAAGGTATCTGAGCCCCATGGGGCGGTGGACTTGTTTCTGTGAGAGAAGGTAGACTTCAGTGGTAGAACTGTGTCTAAGGTGTTTGTGACCCACTCATTGCAATGCGCAAAGGTTTCTTTGATGTCAAAACCAATTTTTGGGGAGTCTGTGTGGATGGAAGGAGAATATAGACTTGAGCAATACGTTGTGTATTTACCATTTTTAATTTTCAGTGTCTTTATGTCTATTCTGAGTGTCAACTGCTGTAGCAGCAAAATCACACGATGTACCTCTGTACAGCACCAGCTCAACAAAATGTATTCTTGGTTTCCCAGATACTACAAAGGCCACAAAGTTAATTGTCAGCTGTGTCTGATCAAAGCCTAGTCAGTTCATAAATACATTAGCCTCCCCCAACATGTGGACATAAATCTGACAGGGACACAGGGTCGGCTAAAACACATAACCCTTACAACCAGCAAAAGGGACACCAAAAGAGCATAAAAAATCAGACTTTGAAAATAAACTTCTAGAACTTGCACAGATTTGCTGTGTTACCTAACAAGGGCTGCAGTGCTGCCTGAAAATGGAGATAGACTTATTTGGGAAAGGCTGAGGAGTTAGCTGAGACATGTCCATAAATCTGTTGTTTGTGCACAATGGGAGAGCTTTGACACTTGCATTCTGTAGCAGTGCCACTCTCATTAAACCAGATCTGGATACCTTGGGGCAGATTTATGAGGCCGTTGCGTCTCTTTGCGCCGCAATTGCGTCACTTTATTTGACGCAACTGCGGTGCAAACAATGCACCCTATTTACAACGTGACGCATCTAGGAGATGCGTCACGTTGTAAAGCACTGCGCCATAAGGAGGCGTTCCTGCGCAGGGGGGGGGCGTTCCTGCGCAGGAACGCCTCCTGAAAATGGCTGAGTGAAAACTATGAGATTTCACTCAGTCACTTTCAGGGCAATGCTGCGTCAAAACCCTGCGCCTGCTTGAAGCAGGCGTAGGTCTTGATGCAGCATTGTGCAGATGGTGTACCCCTGAGCCTTGCTGGAGCTGTGTCGCGCTTGCGACGCAACTCCAGCAATGTGCCACATTTCCGGCACAGATGCGTCACGCATCTGTGCCGTTTTTGCACCACGGTGCGCCGCATTATAAATGTGGCGCACCATGGGTGGAGGAGCTGTGGCGCACTGTGGCGCACGTTAACTGGCGCATCCCTGGGGATGCGCCAGTTACCATAAATCTGCCCCCTTGAACCTCTGAGATTGCTTGCATTCATTTGGTAAGCTTTGTCTACTGTGTTTCAGATTAACATAAGGCACTCACTTAATATTCCAGAGAGGCCTGTGGTGACAGCTGAACTCACACATAAACCAACCTGCAGGATTCAGACTTTGAGCCATCCTCTATACCTGGAATACAAAGTTTCATGAGAGACCAGGATTGTTATATGGTGTTAAGCTGTGTGTGACTGTCGCCTGTGAACACACTCTACGAAAAGAGCCTTCCAAGCAGACACCACAACTGAGTACTCCACGCTGCTTTGTGCGTTTGTCTTAGAGTGCCATTCGACGTGTCCACAGCGCAAATTTCAACCTCCTAGTGTGACCCATCGGGCACGTTGGCCTCAGATCAGGAAAGAGTATTGGAGATTGTGCCAAAACATTTACATAGATTGGGTGACCCAGTCACATGGATGGATGTGTGCTTTGATCCAGAAAGGCCATGAAGAGCACGCATGTAAATATTACATACAGCTCTCCCACATTTTAAAGAGAAATAGAGAGATTAAATAATCATCCGGGGACAATGGCATTTAGCCCAGTGCCTAGAAGATAAAAAATAAGACGTGGCACCAACAGCAACCAAGTATTAGATTATAATATTGATTTGCATGCAAAAGCAGATGCAGCTGCTTTGTCACGCACAGAATATAAACACATTATTTTATCACAAGATAATTAGATGCCCCATATGGGAGAAACAATGGAAGAATTGAAAATTGATTTACAGTCAGTGAGTTCACCTGGTTTAGAGCAGAGTGTAGAAAAGGCATTGTTAAAATGCATCAGAAGATGGATATGTCACACAGGTTGCTGTAACTTTATACCCAAATGCTCCAAACTTGTTTCAGCAACCCCCACATCATATATCATTGACAACCTAGCCACAACCACAGGTGCCTTATGCCACACAGACCTGGGTCGGCAATTAACAAACATACATAGATTGAAACGATATTAATGAGGTCCTACACAAAGTAACAAAGGCATGCTCTTCTAGTAATATCTTAAAATTACAAATGACATTGGCATATGCAGAAAAAGTATTACTATTGGCGGGACACCAAGAATATTCCAGCAAGAATGCCTAAAATACGCTTAGAAGACCCTTTAAATAAGTACCATTTCACATCAGATCATAACTATGCTACCAGGTCTAATGCTAATAGGAGAAAGAGAGTTAAGTTTGGCTGAAGGGTGAAAGCGAGTGGCAGAAGGATTGTCGACAAGCTGAGTGACATGGAAAATGGTTATCAGACCAAGCAGGTGGAAGGGGCATGTCAGCCTTCAGATTGACCTGCCACATGTGAGGCCTTCCACATGGGCGGGGACGGAGACTGAGCAATGCAAAGGGCTGACATAGTGTCAAGAAGCATGCTGGGGTTGCAAAGGGCATATCATCTAGGTGGAAATTAAGGTCACATAGGATAGAGAAATGAGATGACTTAAGTGCAAAAGGTGTGAGAAAGTCAATAGAAAGTGAGTTAAATCGGTCCTGCTCCCTGCCAGCTGGTAAATCGCTACAACAAGTAAGTGCAGGAGGCAATAAATTGAAGATTTAGTACAAGACCTTCACACTTAAAAAGTCATTGACTTTTGACAATAAGCAAGAGAAGTTGAGGTGAAAAGCTATGGTGAGACCGCCTTGACTACTGTGTGAGGGATTGTGCTGAATGATAGAATAGCCCTTTGACATTGCTAATGCCAGATTGGAGGCAGAAAGCTAATGAAGCCAAGTCTCTGTATGACAAAGGGTGTCAGGTTTGTATTTCACTATGAAATTGTGCAAGTTTATTTGATTTTTGGCGGGACTACCTAATGTACAGGAAGCAGTTAGATGGTGCCCTATCATTTTTGGTTGAGGAAAGTTTTGCACAAATAGTGGGAGTTAAGAAGGTAGGGTAAGGGATGGTTGGGAGGGCGGTGAAACAAACATGATGGAGGTATACAGCGCAGCTGCATTTGTGTAGGTCAAAGGTATAGGTGAAGTGGATGGGGTAAAAGAGCTTTACAGAGCTTACCTGGAGATTTCAGGTTCAAGAGATTTAATGTGGAATAAGAGTCTCCACAGAGCAATTGTTCTTGACCCTAGGCAGAGTCCAGCAGAAGAAAGGAGCAGGGGGTTTTCCTCTGGCAAGCTTTAGGTGCACAGTCAGCTCGTCCTTTGCTAGGTCGCTCAGCATCGCTGTTGGGGGTGTGTCCTGGCCATCAACTTGAGCGCTGAAAAGAAACCTTGCCCTAATTGGTCCAAAAATGGGAGTGTAAGCATAAATCTTTAACAGGAGTCCAGACACTCTTGCCCTGCCTACTTAACTGACTCATTTGTATTTCACTTAGCACAACTCTTCCCTATTTCTTCCAAGTACAGCCAGATGTGTCCTCTGTTGCTTTAAGCCACCACCCTTCACTGGTGAGCTGAGCATAAGAGAAGGACAACTCTCCTGAGCCTCCATGCACTTAAATTGACCACCTTACTCCAGGCCATGTGGGACACTGTCTCCAGTCTTGAACTTTTCACCTACAGACAGCTGCAACCCATCTATATGTATGAGGAGGCCATGCCCCATCACCTTTTTCTAAGCAAAGGTCAGCCTGACAGATACTCTTCTTGTTCAGGTCAGGCAGGCAGGAGCTAGACATACTGTAAATGTGCATGCTCCTGACTGCCTAGAGCTGAACTCTGCTGAGCCTGTGGGTTTTTACCTCCTCAGCGTGTGCCGAGAGTCACCGATTGCCTCAGACCTGGGAACTTCAGTTTTATGTGCCTAGGACCAAGTCTCAGTCAGGGGCACCTCATTTCAGATTGAGGTGGGGTCAGTAAGCCTCACTGATCCCATTCCATTCTGTGCTGATTGAGGTACTCCTACTGCCCTATTTGACTGACCTATGGTCAGCAAATAAGGGAAGGCAGAACTCTCAAATCTCCTGGGACCTCCAAAGCTTTCCTCTCAAGGATCTGCAGGTCATGTAAGTTTTATGCTTTTGAATGTTTGGTGCATGTATATATAAAGATATGTATTTTTTGTGTGTGAGTGTTGCGAATGGGCATGTGTGTGCACATTTGTGAATGCATGGGTGTGAGTGAGTGAGTGCATATGTCTGCGTGTGTTGACCGGCTGACCCCTCCCTACCAAAATTACTGGTCACCACTGCCTACAAATAATTTAGAGAAGAGCATAGGCACTGAAAAAACACTATAAGTATTTCAATGCGAGCGTAATTTGCAAATAAATGTCCGTGAATCACCTGATTTCCACTGTTGCCACAATATTGACCAATCTGCCCAGGTTGAAAAGGTTAGCATTAGCTTTTTTTTCTTTTTCATTCAAATGGTTGGCATTGTTTTTTTCTTGCAGGTCAGATTTCCTCTCCTGTCCTTAGTTTATTTCTTCTTGCTACCCGTCTGAACAGCGTTATAGTAATGATGGTGACTAACACGGACCGGGAAATAAAGAAGTTATTGTACTGCAGCCAACACCTGCTCTCTCGATAGTACTTGACGAATATGAGGAGCATTCATAAAGGAGTACCTTATTCACTATGTTGAAGCTGCATTGCAGGTTTCTCGGAGTGAATCGAGGTTCCCACTTGAACTCAACAGATTTCTAAGCTATTTTTGATATCTGAGCTGTAATCACATGTTTTCAGTTGTTATGTACTTTTGGATTGAAATAAGTAAAACGTGGTCAGAAGAGCACAGTAGTCCAGTGTTAGGCATGTTAAGATTGCCAGCAAAATGAGATCCATGTATTTCATGTCTGTTAGTGATAAAAACACCAAATATTGTTTTAATTAAAGCTTTTAAAATATTAAAGAAAGTGAATTAAAATAACGACTGGGCACATACTGCAGTTTCTCACGTTGGAAATTGCAGAACAACTAAAAGTCGATGAAAGGAATATTCATTTTTTGAGGTTTTATAACTGCATGGTCATGTTAGAAATCATCAGTTCTCACACCTTCGGCCATATGCTGGGTGGCAGAGGCTATATCCTTTTGGTAACGCTGAAAGAGTTCCAGTGAAAAGGATGAAGCACTTTATAACCACCACAACTAAACCACGTGTATTCCCCAGCATGACACTCCACACGTGCCCTTCCTGCAGTCTACTTTCTAGTGCCTAGAGAAATCTAAGGCAAGAGTTTAATTCTTGTAACAAATATTACCTCCTCGTAAGTCTTTCTTGCCACCAGATTTACAAAGTAAGCTTCAACTCCACACCAGACCCTCCAAAACAAGCCCGTATTTCATGCCTCCCATCTCTACCCAAGGTAGCCGACCCTGTCACCCCTGACCCAGTATAAGGGAAAGGTCGGCCCACCCTACTTCCAGTTTTTTTTGTTCTGCGCTGGACTCTCCAAGTGCACGTGTCAGGTAAGTCAAGCTTCTGCTCTAGCAGGATCCATGACCCTGGGGTGGAGGCCCTACACGAGCGGGCTCAGCTCCTGGGTAGTATCCCCCCCCTCCCTCATCTTTGGGTTTAGGCTATGTTCTTGTGAGACATGGGGGTATGGGGGCTCTGCTACAGTGGTGGCCCTGGAATGAGCAGGCTATAGTGCCTGGTCAGGCAGCCCGGGCGGGTTCTCTTTGTTTCACTCGCGTCTTTCTGCACCAGCACCTGTGTGGCGGGATAGCTATGTTATGCTCGCATCTCAGATCTGACTGAGACGCGGCCGTGCGGCGCCTAGTTCGATTTGGGCGGCCCCTGATTATGGGGCTTACTCCGTGGGAGATCCTGCTAATCTTTGTGCTCACGTCTCGTCTCCTGCTGAGACGCGAACTGGCCATCACAAACCACATGGCAGCGCCCTTAAGCAGTGGGCTTAACTGGTGGGCTTATGACCTGGTGGCATATATTTCTCTGCTCCACAGTGCGAGGAAGCTCGACTCTTGCCTCTTTCGGCCACTACTGCTATTCCTGTAGGTGGATGTGAGATGCTGGAACTCGTGTACTTTTTCAAATCATGACGATAGGGCATCCGAAGGTCTTTACGACCTCCTGTGACTCGCGCCCTACCCTGTCTCCGGGGGAGCGTATTCTCACACAGCCGCTTCCGGCTTGGTTAGGTTGCCTAGTAACGTGTACTGTCAGTAGTTTTTCACTGTTTCACCCTTATTCACGACAGAAGGAAGTACATATTGGTGATCGATGCTGTCCTCTGCAGGCTATATGGTAGCTCTTGAGTGAATCTGTTTCCCTGCTGTTTTTTCCTGTGGTGTCCCAGCAATGGACACTGATGTGGATCCTCTGGTGGTAGCAGGCCCAGCTCACAGCCTACAGCTGATTCCCTATCTCTGCAGTCTATACAGTCCATGAGTCAGGTTGCAGTGGCAGCAGCCTTTAAGGAGTGCAAGGTCCCCTCTTCCCCTACAGAACAGCGACTGGATCCTCCCCCCTTCATTAAGGGTGAAGAGGAGGATCTCAGGGGACGATATGTGCAGGGCCAAGAATTGAGTTAGGTCCTTCAGCACATCATCAAAGACAACATGGCCTTCTCAGTTCCTCCAGTCAAGGAGCTGGCAGAGGACTCCTTCTGCAGTATCAGCAGAAGGAGCCCGAGTCCTTGCCCTTACATCCTTCAGTTAAAAAAGTGATCGACAGTGAATGGCAGGAGGTAGACAAGCAGGCTTTCCCACATTACCTCTCTAAGTGCTAGGCCATTCAAGATTTCGCCAAGGATTTTCCCTCATCAGTGAAGGTTGATTCTCTGACGGCTGGTCTGGCATCTCAAGATTCTATCATTTCAGAGGATGTCTCACCCCAGGATCCTGTCGATAAGAGAGTTAAGGAAGTGGCTAAGCATTCCTAAGCGGCCGCCAACTTTTCCATTAGGGCTTCCGCCTATTTGTCCTATACTGTCCAGTCTCTGTTGAAGGACTTTCAATCTTTAACCAAACTGTTGGATCAATGGGCTGGTGTCCTGCCTACTCTGGCAGTCATGGAGCAGCAGAAAAGCCTTTTGTCTGATATCTCTTTCGACACCTTGGGAGCTGCGGCTGTGGCTATTCACGCTCGTCGCCAGGTGTGGCTGCGTCACTGGCAGGAGGACGCTGCCCAGAAGGCACTTCTCATGAAGATCCCTTTCCAGGGACAATACTCTTTGTTTCTACCCTGGAGAATATAGTAATAAAATCAACGGACAACAGGAAACTGCTGGCACCTGTCTGTCCTTCTTGTGGCCGTTTCTTTAGTCCCAAAAGGGCATTTGCTTCTACTTCTAATCCTGGGGGGCATGTCCTTTCGAGGTGGGGGTCATCGCTGGGGCACCCCATTCTTTAACAAATCCCGAGTCCTGACTATTTTTGGGTCCTGGCTGTCGTGGCTCCGGTGAGGGGGAGCGGGGGCTCTTGACTTTCGCCGCAGACTGGGCGGGCTCAGTATCAGATCAGTAGGCTCTGCGGAATGTGCACAATGGCTACTCAATTGTTTTCAACTCCCTCCCTCTGGATAATTTGATAATGGTCCTGGCATCTAACCCTCTGAACTTGGTTCCTGACTCTAACTTGGGAGCCATTAATTATAAAAACTGGATTAAGACTTCAACACATAAACTTACTCCTGAAACAACCAAGAGCTCCCGGGGGAATAAGGCGTCCTCTCGGTGGTATTCAGCTGAGCTTAGGCAGATAAATTCAGGCATAAAGAACGACTTTGGAGTACTGATTATAGCCAGGAACATAAGAAGGACTATAATTTAGCGTTAGAGGAATACAAGGCAGCAATAATATACGCTAAAACTGTATATTTTACAACTAAAATTCAGGCAGCCAAAAACTCCTCCAAGGAGCCTTTCCATGTCTTGACAACTCTGTCAAAACGTCCACAAAACAGCCAATTCTCTCCAGATGAAAATTTTGTGGACAAGATCGCCCCCTTTTTTCAGATTAAAGTCCAGATTGTTTACAATGATCTTCATAAAACACTGTCTGAAACCACAGGGGAAAAGGGGTTCCCGCCGGAGGACACACTAACTCAATCCAGTTTGATGCAATTTTCTTAGTGAGCGACAGAGCGAATATCAGATCTGTTAATACAAACTAAATCTGTCTCGCCTCTGGATCCCTGCCCTCCATATATTTTGCACCTGGCTCCTGAGCAAATTAGTGCCCACCTCACCCCCCTCCTGAACGAGGTTATCAAATCTGGGATATATCCTCAGTCTTGGAAAAAGGCCTGTATCAGGCCTATCCTGAAGAAAGTCACCTTGGACTCCACGGAGGTGAAAACTACCGCCCTATCTCTTTCTCCCATTTCCCTCTATACATTTTAGAAAAAGCCACCAACTCTGAATTAACGGAATATCTATATAGCTATCATATTCATGATGACACCCAACATGGTTTTAGAGCCAGACACTCTACTGAGTCAGCACTTATCATGGCCACCGAAGAGATTTATAGAGTGATGGATGGTGGGGGAAGAGCCCTCCTCATCTTGCTTGACCTATCAGCCTCGTTCGATACTGTCAACCATGAGATATTGACGCAACACTTGAGGGCAGCAGGCATTGAGGGGTCGGCTCTAACCCTATTGACATATTTTCTGACATCTAGCAAACAACTGATAGACTGGGATGGTCTCAGTTCCGAAGGGATCTGCATTGTCATCCGCTTTGTTTAACCTTCATGTTATCTCTCTGGCCAGAGATCATAGTCTTATGCTTGTATTGTAGAAGATGATACACAGATAGTGGTATCAGTAACCCAAAGTGTGGATGAGACGGCGGTTATGTTTAGGAACTGCCTAAATATTGTTATGCAATGGATGAGCTCAAATTTTGTAAAGGTCAACACAGAAAAGTTGGAGGTGATTAAATTTGTGCAGAAGCCTTCAATTTGGAGCCAAGTATGGTGGCCCACTGCGGCTGGGAACTGCCCCACTCCTGTAACCAAGGCAAGGAACCTTGGCTTTATGTTTGAGAACACTTTAAAATTTGCCAAACAAATTAATCAGGTGTCATGTGCTTGTTTCTTCACACTGAAAAACGTGCGCAAAATCCTTCCATTCATCCCCTTAACCCTGAGGAAAACAGTAATCAGGGCCTTGATTCGTTCCAGAATCAATTATGGCAACGCCCTCTATCTGGGAGCAGACAAAGGCCAGATTGCCAAATTACAGTCCATTCAGAATGCGGTGGCCCAGGTGCTTTATGGTCTTCTCAAACATCACCCTACTTCAGCCACTATTACATTGCTCCACTGGCTCCTGGTCCAGCGGCCAGTGGATTTCAAGGCTCTCTGTCTTGTACACAAGACCTTGTATGGTGGGGGAGCTGCGGACGTGCCGCTGCTATTCAAACCATATTATCCTCATCGCTGCCTCAGATCAATGAATACAGGTCTGATCCTGATCCTGATCCCCAAGATAAAAAAAGTCAGATGGGGAGGCAAGAGTTTTTTTGTACCAGACGGCCAAGCTATGGAACGCACTACCCGTGCAGATCAGACTACAATCAAACAGGACCATCTTGAGGAAACAAATAAAGACCTGGCTCTTTCCCAAACAGGCAGATTAATCAGTGTGGCCCAGCATTCTTTCACTCAGCGCCAAGATGCCTCGGCATTCGGGCGCTTAATAAATAAGCCAGTAAGTCAGGATGCTTTCCTTGTAACTCCCCTGCTTTCGGCCATGCAATAAAGGGAGGATCTGTTGGCAGGAGTTCAGGATCTTCTCACAAAAAAGGTAATTTGTCTAGTTTCTGATTGTCAAATGGATCTTGGTGTTTATTCCATCCTGTTTCTGTTGAGGATGGTTTCGGAGGAGTTTTGGATTCAAAGAGTTACGCCCCTATCAGTGGTTGAGGTTGCATGGGGTTGATGTCTGATACTGTCAATGTACTCTACTTGGCGTGCCTCCTTCTGTACTGGTTGGTGAACCATTTTGTGTCCCGTGGGTGCCCTGTTCCGTATATTTCGATCTTCCGTTGGTTGTGTCCCCGCAGATTTGGTCCAATCTGGGGTGGTGGTTGGTGGAATCCCAACTTTCCAAGGGCCTTCAGTTTCTGGTGTCCAATTCCCGGGTGGTTTCAACCAATTACAACCTCCTGGACTGGGCAGGACTTTGCATTCCGTGTCTGTGCAGGGTCAGTGAGATCGACTTCAGTTGGTATGCTCGTCCAACTTCCGGGATATGAAGGCCATCCATCTGGTTTGTCGGGAGTTTGTCCCAGTCCTCCGGGGACATCATGTTCTGATCCGTACAGACAATCAGGTGGTAATGGGTTACCTCAATCATCAGGGAGGTTGCAGGGTCCGCTCACTTTGGCTACTGGCACAGAAGACCCTGTCCTGGGCGGAGAAGATGGTCTTGTCCCTTAGGGCAATGCATGGTGGATCGCCTGAGCAGGGTTTTTTCTCAGATGGCTTCCATCTCCCCTAGGGTGGCAGTGTTCCATCGGCTTTAGGACCGGTTTTGGTCTCGACAGTGGATTTGTTCACAGAACACATTAATGCTCACCTGCCTCACTTCTGCTCACTTCCTGTGTGCTCGAGGGCGTGGCAGCTGGATTCATTATCATTCCATTGGCCGGACTCCCTGCTTTACGTTTTTCCCCTGCTTCCCTTGATTGCGCAGTTCCTGTGCAAGATTCGCCAGGACAGGGCCTTTGTTCTTTTGGTGGTGTCCCGCTGGGCTCACCTCCCTTGGTTTCCTCTGTTGAGGAAGATGGCCGTACGGGATTGCTGGGTGGTTCTGGATCTTCCATACCTGTTGTGGGGCCCTCCACTTCCGGTGGGAGTGTTACATCAACTTTGTCTTCAGCCCTGGCTCTTGAAAGGATGAACCTGCTGTCGCAGGGTTGTTCCCTGGAGGTGGTGGATTTGCTTCAGGGATCCCGCCGCTTGGCTACTCTTCTTTCTTATTCTTGCCTTTGGGGGACTTAATCTTGGTGGTGTGTTTTGAAGGGTAATCTTTTGACCCTTATCTATGGATCCCTTGCAGGTGCTTGATTTCCTTTTTGATGGCTTTCCCTTGGGCATGGCCCATTCTACTATACGGACCCAGTGGGCGGCATTGCAGGCTTTTCGTAGTTCTCTGTTGGATGGATTGTATCCTTTGGTGGCCCAGTTGCATCAGCGTTTTGCAGCGCCCTAGGGCTATTTGCCTAGCCCCTTCTTGGGATCTTCCTTTGATGTTCAGGAAAGTCCTTTTGAACCCCTGGGGTCTTTAGATTTGGAGTTTTTCACCATGAAGGTGGTGTTTTTGATGGCCATCATATCTGCTGAAGGGATCAGGGAACTAGGTTCTGTTTTGCATTCTCCTCCGTTCTTGCTGGTCCTGTCGGACTGTATTGTCTTGCGCCCGTGTCCTAAATTCCTGCCCAAAGTCCTTTTGGGGGTCAACCGCTCCGGTGAGGTGGTATTGCCTTCTTTCCCACCGGTCCCTAGGTCTGGGATGGAGTCTGCCTTTTGCTTTTTGATGTCTGTCGTGCTGTGTTGTTGTATTTGGAGTGGAGTCTCTCTGCTGCTGTGACAGCTTGCTTGTCACTTTTGGTCCGGTCTGGTCATAAGCCTTCCCTCTCCACCCTGAGTAGGTGGATCAAGCAGGCTATCTTGCTGGCCTACGATGCTCAGGGTTCTGTGGTGTCAGCCCGGGTACAGGGTCGGTCTACCAGGGGTCTGTCTGTCTCCTGGGCCTCTTTCAAGGGGGTGTCAACTGAGGATGTCTGTAGGTGGGCAACCTGGTCCTCCACGCATATGTTCATGGTTTACTACCGGGTGTTGTTGGGTGGTCCTTCTGCTGGTAGTTTTGCTGAGGCGGATCTCGGGTTTGTCTTCTATCTTTTGATGTTCCTGGCTTTCTGTGCTACTTCTTGGTTGTTTTCCATTTGTTTTCTATTTGGGTTAAACCTCATGTTTTGCATTCTCCCATTGACTGTGGTTTCTTGTGAGTTTCCATGAAGCCGCTGGGCTTGGGTATGTGCTCACTCTGTAACTCTGGTGGCAAGAAAGACTTATGAGGAGGTAATGCCCCAGTTACTTACTGGTAATCTTCATTAGTTTGAGTATTGTCTTCCTCGCCAGATGAGTTCCTCTCTGTTTTTTTCTATCTGCTTCATTGGTTCTCGGAGCTTCGTAGTTCTACAGGAAGTGGGGTGGGCGGACCTTTCCCTTATACTGGGTCAGGGGTGACTGGGGTAGGGCATGTTAAGGAGGGATGGGAGGCATGGGATGCTGGCTTGCGTAATGAAGATTACCGGTAAGTAACCAGGGCATTCCATGCTGTCTATGGAAGGCAAGACTGAAGATTTTACTTTGGCCTTTGACATTCATGCTGTAGCCAATGAGCAGGCAATGTGTTTGGAAATTCACATATAAAAACCACATAAACAGAGATCCATGAATGAGGATGTAAACTCATTACTATTGCTTTATAAAAAATAATGTAACTTCGACTCAATCTAGCATTTAAAAAGAAAATGTGATAGCCCGCATTTAAATATGTTTCAGCAAAGTTTGAAAATTTTTCAATTTTTGTAACCAGCGGATATTCAGTACCAACGCACATATTCAAGCAGGATGGTCACCTGTGTGTTCGTTTTAGTAAATATAAATTTGGTACAGTAAGGGAGTCTTGCATATTTATTTATTTATCTTTGCAGTTTTATAGTGTGAAGACCATAACCCCACATCCTCCCCCCAGATCAGGATGTTCTATAGCCTATGTGTTCCAATCTTACGGTTTTCTGACCGGATCATGTGGCAGCACTAGTAACACCTAGCCCCATGGATGTAAACTCCAATGGTTGTTGCTTTTTCTCAGGGGATCCAGACAGGCATATGTGAGGCAGGTGCAGCTGGGCCCACTGCCACGGAACTCCCAAGGCACAGTCCGTGTGACATGGGGGGGAACCAGGTTGGGACGAAAACAAAGTGGCAATACGTCATTGTATCACAATTCAGTTTCCGTGCAAAAGACATTCACCACTGTCTAATGGGGTTTTAACTTGAGGTCATTGTGATGTCCTGCAGGGTCCCCCTACAGATGACAGGACACGCTGTGATAAGATTCAGGTACCTTTTATTACTATTTTGCATAAGCTCATGTGGATGTGTCCTTCCTTCCCCTTGCTCGGATGTGCTCTGCCCCCTTGCCCCCTTGACCGAATGTGGTGTCCGGTGTCTGTCCCCCCGAGTCTGTGTCTCTGTGGGTCCTAGTGCCCATCTTATCTGGTCATGACATCGCCCCCTTTGTTGCAAACAAAATATTTCCTATGCTGATAGATAGATGGAGAGAGATAGAGAGAGCAAGATATATAGATAGATGGAGAGGGAGAGAGAGAGATAGAGAGAGAGAGAGAGAGAGAGAGAGAGAGAGAGAGAGAGAGAGAGAGAGAGAGAGAGAGAGAGAGAGAGCATTTCTAGAGAGCTGATCATGTTACATCTCTTCAATTAGTCTCTGTGGTCTCTTGCACACTCTCCTCGGTCTTCTGTTACGTTCGCTGTCTGAGTTGTTCTCTTCTTCCGTTGTCGTTGTAGTCTTCGTTGTCGGTGGTTCTTCTTCTTCTTCACTTTTCAAACCTCTGAAATGTGAACTATTTCTCGTGATGTGGTATCGACCTACCGCTGCAGTTATCATTGGCCCTTTTACTTCCGTCACTGTCAGCGGGTCTTTCGAGAATGGGCTGTCTGATTTTCTTTGTTGCCGTTGTCGTACTACCACTGTGTCACCTTCTCTTATTTTTGGGTGGGCAGCATGCCTCTTCTGATCCGCGTAAGCCTTCATTTTTGCCTTTGCTTCTCCATCTTTGATTGCTCTGTCCCTTCTGTCTGCATCTGGCACTGCTTCCATTTGTGGCAGCCTAGTCCTGCTTGAGCGCCCGAGGACCAGTTCGGCCGGGCACCGTCCTGTGGAACTGTGAGGACTGTTTCTGTAGTCCCTCAATATTTGAAATAGTGCCTGTCCTATTGATATTTGTGTCAATTTTGCTCTTTGAACTGCCTTCTTGATCATCCCCATGAATCTCTCCGCTATTCCATTTGCTTGTGGCCACAGAGGTGTTATCTTCCTTTGTCTTATTCCAAGGTATTCCATGAATTTTCGGAATTCTTCCCCTGAGAATGGTGGGCCATTGTCAGTCTTCAATGTTTGCGGAGAGCCCCATGCAGCAAACACGTCATCCATCACCGGGAGAGTTGCGGTTGCTGACGTTGATGCTACTTGTCTCACTATTGGGAACCGGGAGAATTCATCAATAATCACCAGTAGATAATGTCCGGTCTCTAGCGGTCCATAGAAATCTGCTGCTAATTCAGTCTACACCGCCTTTGGTAGTTCTGATATTTGCAGTGGCTCTAATTTTGGTGGTGGTCCCATCACCTGGCAGATGTGGCAGTGCGTGACGATCACCTCAACCATGCTGTCTAGTCCCGGAAACCACACTTTTCCTCTCAGCATTTTCTTGGTTGCCACAATCCCTCTGTGTGATTCGTGTGCTAGTTCAACTGTTTGTTTTCTTAGTGCGCGTGGCATCACTACCCTCGTTTCTCTCATCAGGATGCCATTCTCAGTCTCTGACAGCACTTCATAAATTTTTTTAAATGCTAGTAGTTCATCTATTGACACCCCTTCCTCCAGAATGCTGTTGTTGTTTATGTGTCTCCACCTTTGTTGTCTTGTCACCTTCCTGATTGCTTCCATGGTGTGGTCTATCCTTGTTTCTTGTTCCAATTCTGACATTGTTATGGAGGCTGGTGTGTTGTGCTTCAGGATGAAATTTAAGTATTCTTCTGCCATTGTTGTTGTTCCTGCTTTGTGTGGCAATGGATGTCTTGACATATAGTCAGCTGAGTTGTGTTCTTTTCCCGGCTTATGTATTATTTTGAAGTTGTAATCCATTAGCCGTATTCCCCACCTCTCTATTCTTGGAGGTATCTTGGCGTTTGGGTTGCCGTAAATTGTTACTAAGGCTTGGTGATCTGTTACAATCTTGAACGGCTCCCCGTAAATGAACATGTGGTAGTGTTCGCATGCCCACACAATGGCCAGACTTTCTTTTTCTGGTTGAGAGTAAGCTCTCTCGATGTCTGACAAACTCTTGCTTCCATAGGCGACTACGCACCTTGGCGAGTCTTTTTCTGGTTTGTGTTGCGCCAGTATTGCCCCCCAATCCTACTGGGCTTGCGTCTACTGTTAGTTCTGTACACAGCAGTGGGTCAAAATATGCTAGATGATCTACTGCTGTTACTGCCTCTCTTATTTCTTCAAATGCTGTGCTGCACACTGTTGTCCATGCAAATACTTGTCCTTGTTTCGTCAGCTCCCGCAGTGGTGCGCTCACTGTTGCGAAGTCTTTGATGTATCTTGCACAGTAGCTGGCAAGTCCAAGAAATGATGGTACTTCTGCTACATCACTTGGTGGTTTCGCTTTTTTCAGAGTGTCTACTTTACTGCGATCTGGCCTCATTCCTTTCTTTGAAAAGATATGTCCAAAAAATACAAGTTCATCTCGCCCTAGTTCACACTTGTCTTCATTTAGTGTGAGGCTAGCCTGTTTTAGCTGGGCACACACCTCTTGCAATGCCTTGTCGTGCTCTTCGTCTGTCTTGCCAAACACTAGGATATCATCGCTGTAGTTGAGGCTATTTTTCACTGGCCTTATGACTTGTCTGAATGTTTCCTGAAATATTTCTGCTGCTGACGATATCCCAAAGCTCAGGCACTTGTATCGGAATAGACCTAGATGTGTCGAGAATGTTGTGATGTATCTCGACTGCGGGTCCTGCTCCAGCTGGTGGTATCCTTTACATAAGTCCAACTTCGAGAATCGTGTCGTACCTGTCAGGCAGCTGATCATGTCATTGAGGTGTGGTCCAGGGTGTCTTTCTCTTTCAATTGCCATGTTTGGTATTCTCATGTTGACACAGATCCTGATTTTCGATGTATTTTTCTTTGGCACGGCCACTATCGGTGACACCCAAGGCGTTGGCCCTTCTGCTGGCTCTATGATGTCTTGTTTCAGTAGTGCTTCTATTTCTTCCTCTACTTGAGGTTGCAGGTGTATTGGTACCCGCCGGTGATGCTGAGCTACTGGTTTCTTTGTTTCGTCGATATGTAGCGTTATTTGACACCCTTTTAGTTCCCCCAGTCCTTTCAGTAGTTTTGGATATTCTTTCAGGATGCTTCCTTTTTCCGACATGTTATATGTCATTGCTATCAGGCCCATTGTTTGTACTGTTGCGTTGCTCAGTAGGCATGGTGCTGGAATGTCTCCTTTCAGCACATGGATCTCTTCTCTTAGCGTTTGGTTCTTATATGTTATATCTTCTGTAAATTTCCCAAGATTTGTTACTGGTTTCCTTGAACCCCAAGTGAACACTTCAACCCTTGATGGTCTCAGGGCCGGTTTTATTTCCATTCTTTCATATTCTGACGCACACATGATTTTTTGACATCAGAGACATTTTGTTTCAAATTGAATATTACATTATTTGTTGCAAAGAACTGAAAACATGCAGGGAATGTAAATCTGATTGTGAATTGTCTAAAAGGTTGTCTGATTCAAAGAAATTTGGCAGTTGTTTACTCTCTACTTTCACTAGAACTTTAGAGGCTAAGGGGTCTGGAAATATGAGACAATAGTTGGCCCATTTTGGGGCGATGGCATTAGGTTTCTTAAAAGGTGGAATGACAGTAGTTTGTATCCAGGCTGGTGGTTTGGAGGATGTAAAAAGGAAAGATAGGAAATTTCTTTCAGAATAGCTTTGACTTCAGTGGAAATATGGGTAAGCATCCACAATGGAAGGTCCTGAGGGGGAGACAGACTTGATGGGTGTGAGCATAAGAAAAATCTTCATCAGTATAGGGCTGAAAGACCATAGGAGAATATGATGGTGGAACCTTTGGGCCTTTATTCAGACAAGAGAGCAAGTCATGCAGGTGCCTGGGCAAAAGAACTGATTGGATTTGATCAATGTTCACATGAACTAAGATAGAGAGATATGAGCAAATCTCCTGGCAGGGCTGGTTCACGTTGCTACCTGCGCTAGGACCATACGATCTTTAACAACAGCAAAAAGAGTTTTTGAAGACTATATGACAGTTTCAATTATACAGATTTAATAGAATATGCTCAGGGTGCCTTCAATCTTGGTCTTAACACCAATTCTCTCTCTGTTACAGTTGTTTCCCACAAAACAGTGCATATTTGTTGGTGTGGGCATTCCTTGATTTGCAATGTGGAGCAGCAATTTCATGGGTCCGGTTTGGAGGCAGCACAAGGGGCGGCTGGGTTTACACATCACTGGCTTGGGGTACGGGGACTACGGTTACAGGATCTTTTGGTACACCTACAACAAGCGGTAGAATCCGGAGAGAAACCTCGCCCGGACATTTTGGTGATTCATGTGGGCGGGAAGGACATGTTGCCTTTAGGCAGACTAGGAGTTCGAGAGGCCTTGTTTTCAGTCCTGGCTAGGACTCGAAACTATCTACCTACAACAATGATATTGTGGTCAGAGGTGATACCAAGGTCGTTCTGGCTGGGTGGGGCCTCGGCGAAGGCCATTAATGACTCTGTGCGGAAACTGAATTCTTCAATACATAAACTCTTACGTGGCCCTTCAATGGGTACGATACAGCATAGATTGCTTCATCCGTGGTCTACTGAACTTTTCCATCACAATGGTGAGCACCTGTCGACAAAAGGAATAGAGATGTTCATCCATACAATTTTGGGGGCTATTCGGGAGCACAGTCAACGCCGGTGGGGGGGATGGCGTGTGCGCCGGGTAGCTTCTCACCCTGTGGTGGAGCGCTGACAGCTAACAACGGAGGGGCATGCTCAACAAAGGAGGTTGAGTGACTGGATGGACCCCAAGACGGGGTAGGATTGAAGTGTGCAATGGATTGGCGGTAAAAAGGGGGACCGGCCTGAAGTATTTCGGGGTTCCCAAGGCCTACACGCTCCAGAGATTACCCGCTTACACACAAGAACTGTTGGCACGGAAACTGTAAAAGGCAAAGAACAAGTTTATTAAGACCCCATGGGGTGGTGGTACACTCAAACAGCACCCTTCGGTAATGCAAGAGGTATCACACCGAACACCGGTGTGACCCCCGTTTATATACAATTTTGGGGCAATAAAAGTTTAGGCGGCACAAGTTAAGACACAGTTTTAGAGACATATATGGTCATGTTTTGGAATACTGCCAGCTCATTGGAGAGTTTCAAACCCGCTGGTCAGTTAGCGGCACATTCCTGAGGTTTACGGGTCAGTGAGAACTGCGCATGTGTGGCTTGACCAGTACTAAAAATAGCCTGTTGCTGGGCAGATGAGAGTGGTCAGTGGAACGGACAAAGGACTAAAGGGCACGTCGGCCACGAGGCCGCTCATGGTTTAAGATGGCCGCTGCAACATTCAAAATGGCGTTTGTCGTATATAGCCAAGTTAAGGAGGACAACGTGTAGATTCGGCTAATCGCTAATCAAAAACGGGCCAAATACGACAGACGACCCTTTTAGCGCTTAGCTGAATCTACCTCATAATGAACATAGTCTGGATGTTCGTCCTCGATGTCTATTAACATAATTTGTGTCACCTCTTTGTGTAGCATTATTTTGTCATGGGCAAGAGCTCGCCTCGATGGTAAGCAAACTGATAAACACATTGAACATAAGGCAGGGCCACATTGGATACACAAGCATATGAAGAACATTGCTCCCACAAGTATACAGAGAATTGTCAACAGTTTCCAGCCCCAAGTTGCAATCATGGACCAGAACCATCCTGACAGTGTCCAAGTTCCATTGTCCGGGTGTATTTCGGCAGCTATTTTATGCAGCTTAGAAATGGCATCATACACAGATGGAGAATTGTCAGGAACGTAAACACAACAGCTACTTCCGATAATTCTACATGCCCCCCCACGATCAGCCAAAACAACATCCAAAACCATCCTGTTTTGGAGGGTGACAATTCTGGAAATCTGTAGTTCCTCAGTAATATTCCCCAGGGCAACGGCAGTGTCATTCGCAACAGCCTCAACAACGCGTGTTAGTCGTCTTATTTTCCGGCTGTTCAATGCAGCCCCCACAAAGGAGAATAGTCCCAAATTAAAATCCACATACTGTTGTAATGCAGTGTCCGTTTGATCAATGTCCTCTAGGGCAACAGTTCGTTTAACTCTGTTCAAAACAAAATCGTGGTACAGAGTGTAGTCGTTGTGATACATTGGAGGGGCAATAAACACAGGAGGTAGCACAAACGATACATAGCACGTGCCCAACCACCCTACTGGAAGCTGATGGTACCCCTTCGTTCCACAGATGAAGTAGGTGTTTCGAGATGCAACAAATGAGATGCCATTCGGACTATCAAACGTGAGAGTAATATTACATTCGCTTTTCCCCACTGCAATCGTGCCCTTGTTTCTGATGCATAAATCGGCTTTTGTGGCAATGACATTTATGACATGAGCACTAGATACATTCACATTTCGCTGATTGCTATATATGCGTGGAGCAGATACATTATCAGGCCTGTATTCTTCCCATTCGAAACGTGTACCCTCAGCCCGGGGAAACCCATCCTTGTCATGGGAACATACTTTATTCAGACGGAAAAGCACCCCCCCTTTTGTTGGCCATCTCAAAGTAAAGAGGAGGGTGTACCAGGCATTACATGACCCATTGTGCGAAAACGGGAGCGGAATAAGTGGGGTGCCCCCTCTCTTCTGGTGCCCAGGCAACATTCCACACACCCAGCAGTTAGAGGTATTAGTCATATTATGCGTGTGATGAAGAATCTGAATGAAGCTGTTATTTAAATACGTTTGGCGATGGCGCTCTTCATGGAATGGCAATGTAAAATGAAAATGTTCAGACGGTGCCGGGGTAGTCGGCAGCAAATGTTCACGTACAGGCACCACAAGTTCGACTACCCAGGCTATAACAGCAATCACCACAATGGTCAAGACAAAGAGAAAGGCACCCAATATTTTCTTATCACGAGATGCCGTTGGTGCCATTGTTCAAGAAAGTTTATACAAAGTCTCAAGTTGCACAAATTGCTCACAGGGCTTTCACAAATTGTCTCAGATACACATGCGTGTATACCTAAAAAAAAAAAGAAAAATGCGGTGCTGAACTCCGAGGTAGCCGTTGTTTTCTTCTCCGGGCCAAGACGGGTGTCTCTACTCTGGCAGAACTGATCCCCCCCCCTTGGAATTCCCGGTTTCCGTTTCACAAACCTGGAGCGGTAACCAACCAGTCTAAAAAGGGAACAAAAATCTTCTTATCGCGGTCGTAGATTGTAGCGCTCTCTTCCGGTAGCAGATTGGTCCGGGAAGGCTCCCTCCACTTCGGCCGACGTCACAGCTGGGCTCTTTTCCTTCTCCAAGATCTCCTTGTAATCAGTCAGCACAGCAGGAGTCACCAGATCCGGAGAGACTCGGCGACAATGTGTCGAATGCACCCACCGCTTCCTGTTGGTCACTCGTACTGCGGTGCGGGTTGCCAGGAGGACCTGCTCGGGGCCCTTCCACCTGGGCTCCAAACTGCTTGCTCTTTCAAACGAACGGACCATCACATGGTCCCCAGGGCGAAGATCGTGGCCTTCTCCAGTGGAGTTATCAGGGAGCGCTTCTCGAACCTGTTGATGAATAGAGAGCAAATCATTTGTTAATCGTGCCAAATAATCATTCATCATAACACAAGGCACATCATGTATTAATCGCGGCTTGGGCACCCCCCAGATATTCATAGGGCGTCCAAACACCACCTCATAGGGCGTAAGGCCAGTTCGTGAGTGGGGTACTGATCTGAGAGATAGTAGTGCTAGCGGCAATGCGTCTGGCCACTTCAAAGATGTAGACGCCACGATTTTGGCCAGCTTAAGCTTCAAGGTGGCATTGTACCGCTCGACCAAACCTGCTGACTGAGGGTGGAATACAGCGTGGAACTTTTGCTGAATCCCTAACCCCTTCAGTACATACTCCACAATCTTTCCAACAAAATGAGGCCCATTATCGCTCCACAAAAATCTGCAAACTCCAAAGCGAGGAAAGAATTCCTTAAGCAACACCTTAGCTGTTGTCAAAGCCGTATTGTCTTTCGTGGGGTAGGCCTCAACCCATTTGCTAAAAACACACACCACCACTAGGACGTACTTCAGGTTGTTGCAGCGCTCAAGTTGGATGTAATCCATTTGAAGCACTTCAAACGGTGCAGAAGGTGGAACGAACCCTCCTTTCGGAGTATAGGTCCCCTTCCCGGGATTGTGTTGCAAGCATACCAGGCAGGTCTGCACTACTCTCTTTGCAGTATTCGCAATCTCGGGATGTTCCCAAAATCGTGTTAAAAGCCGAGTGATTGCAAGAGCCCCGACATGGGCCAGTCCATGAGTCATCTGGACCATCGCCTGTAAGTAAGCCGCAGGCAATTTCCACTTCTCCATATCTTTGCTTCTCCAACAACCTTCGTCATCTAACACCCCATCTGTTGCCCAAGCCGCAAGTTCAGATTCTGTAGCTGATTTTTGAATGTCCCGTATCTCTGCTCTAGCATCACTCCATCTCTCGGCCTGTGATTGTACCACATACATAGGGGAGCTAGTTCGGGACATAGCCGTCTGCCTTGCTATGCTGTCTGCAAAGGCATTTCCTTGACCCACTTTATCCGTGATCTTTTTATGGGCACTGCACTTCACTATCGCTACTTTCTTGGGGCAAAGCAACGCGTTTAGGAGATCACGCACTAACTCTCCGTGCATAATGTGCTCCCCGTGTGACGTCAGAAACCCACGTTCCCTCCAGAGGAGCCCGAAGTCATGGGCCACTCCAAAGGCGTACCGGCTGTCCGTGTATATGTTCACACATAGGCCAGCACTCAATTCGCAGGCTCTTGTTAACGCTATCAGCTCCGCTGCCTGAGCCGATTTTTGTGGTATTCTAGCTGTTTCTACCACCGTCTTAAGAGTCGTGATCGCATATGCTGCGGAAGTCGTACCATCTGGCAGCCTTAAACACGATCCATCAACCCACAATTCCCCATCCACGTCAGGAAGTGGCACATCCTGCAAGTCAACACGACCCTTTGTCTGTTCCTCAGTCAGGAAAACACAATCATGATGTTTTTCTTCCTGACCCTCCTCGGCCGGATAGGGCAATAAAGTCGCGGGGTTCAAAGTAGCGCATCTTTTCAATGTTATGTGTGGTGCTAAGAGTGTCAGCTCGTATCCTGTAAGTCGTGCACTTGTGAGGTATTGGGTCTTTGTTTGATTTAACAGGGCATCTACTGCATGAGGAACTAACACCAACAATTTGTGTGATAACACTATGCCCTCACTCTGTCGTATGGCTACTGCTGTTGCCGCTACCGCTCGAAAACACCCAGGCAGCCCTCGTGCTACAGGATCCAAAATGGCAGAGAAGTATGCACATGGTCTCTGCTTATCCCCGTGTAACTGTACTAACACTGACAACGCACACCCATCATTCTCGTGTACGTACAATGTGAAAAGTTTCGTGTAGTCTGGTGTTCCCAACACGGGTGCGGAACAGAGAGCCTGCCTCAACTGTTCAAAAGCTCTCTGACATTCATCTGTCCACTCAAGAGGCATCGGTGTGGCTTTGGACAGTAATGCTAGTAAGGGTTTTATGATATGCGAAAAACCCATGATCCACTGCCTGCAAAAGGACGTCAACCCAATGAAAGCACGCACATCTCTCTGCGTGCGGGGAACTGGTGTGTCTAAAATTGCTTGAATTCGATCAGATGTTAATGCCCGCCCCTCCTTAGACAACAGATGACCGAGGTAGGTCACCTGGGGTCTACAGTATTGAAGCTTTTTCTTGGAAACCTTGTGATTGTGTTGTGCCAAAAAGGAAAGCAATGCAAGCGTACTCTGTTCACATTGTGCATAGGAGTCGGCGGCAAGCAGAAGGTCATCCACGTACTGGATGAGCGCCACGTCAGACTGCAATTTAAAGGAATCTAGTTGACGTTTCAAAGCCTGGCTGTAGATGCTAGGGCTTTCGGTATATCCTTGGGGAACACGACAAAATCTATACGATTTATTATTGAGCGTAAAACCAAACAGATATCTGCTATCTGGATGAACAGGGATAGAAAAGAACGCATTCTTTAGGTCAATAACGCTAAAAGTGGTGGCTGTCGGTGGAACCAAAGTAAGCAAAGTCGTGATATCAGACACCACTGGGTATTGGGGAATGACAATTTTATTTATTTCACGCAAATCAATAATAAATCGATAGAGCTTGCTATCTGAGTCTCTCTTAAGAATCGGTAGAATAGGGCTGTTACAGACATTATAAGGGACCTCCTCCACCACCCCCGCAGAAATCAAATCCTGAACAATATGTGTCAGTGCAATTTCACCTTCCTTCGAGATCTTATACTGTGGCACCCGTGGTAGAGGGGCCCCTTCCTTAACAGTAATGTGTATTGGTGGAATGCGCATCTCTCCCACATCCGTATCTGAGGTCGCCCACAGCGTGTGCGGCAGAGAGGCCAAAGCAGGGATATCTAAAATGGCATAAAATCTGTCGGGTTCAATGCAATCATCAGGGTCAGGGTAGTTGTCGTTCAAGATAACCCGCACTCCCTCTGGGGCGCAGCGTATTGTTGCTCGGAAATATTTAAGCAAATCGATGCCCAGGATATTGTCTGGGGTATGAGGTGATAACAAAAATTGGCCAAAACTAAAGTATTTGTCAATGCATAGTGCAAGGGGCTTGGACAATGGGCTGGGGGAGGGTGTGCCATCAAACCCTACACACGTAATCATTTCGCCAGACAGGGGAGCCCTCGGAACCAAGTTTTTCGACAGAGCGCTACGAGTAGCTCCTGTGTCGACTAGAAATTGATCAGTAGAACCCAAAATACCCGCTGTTACATATGGACCTTGCTGATCTACCGGCACTTCAACTGATTCCTTACCCCATCCTACGCAATCCTATGCATGCACGTAATCCTGATGTTCCACATTTTCTCCTTCCGAAATCTGATATTGATTCCGTTTATCAAACGTATTTCGTTCGTCCTGGCCACGGCCCCTCTCCTCAACCTGTCTACGATCACCTCCGCCACCTCTCGTTCCAGTATAACCTCCTCTTGACCTTCCACTACCTCGACCACGCTGACTACGCTGTTCGCGAAGTACCGGACAATCTTCGGCCCAATGCCCAAACTCCTTACAATAAGCACACTGATCCTCCGCAATGTCCGTACGACCATACGATGCATTTGCCCCACCGCGTCTACCTCTATCATTCCCTCTACCCTGTGTTCCCCGAACCTGCGCCAACATCACCTTCGTTTTCAATTCCTTCGTCTTTTTCTCTACACTTTCTTTAGCTTCCACCTCCTGCCGCTCATAATACTGAGCCATAGTTAACAAGGACGCAGGGGTCGCCGTGGCCCAGGAACTTTCACTCGATTTCAATCGCTTAGCAATCTCTGGTAGGAGATTAGCTACATACTTATCTACAAACAGATGCCGACCCGTATCGTCTGTTAAAGATTGACCACTGTAATCATGAAAGGCCTCCTCGAAGCGTGTAAAGAAATCAGAGACCGTTTCATCGGGTTTCTGCTTGCACGACGTTAACATGGTCCAATCAATCTTTTTGGCGGGAACAAGCATTTTCAATTTATGCAAAATAGCTGCCGGAAGATCTAAAATTAACGGACAAGGCTTACATGCTGGTTCCCTATCCAAATCTGCAGCATTTATTTCTTTCCAGGTCCCCCCCAAGATCGTTTCATCATTAGTCTTACGAATTTGCCTCCACATATCAGGTGGTAAAATTAGCCCAAAAAACAAATCTATATCTACAAGAGTCATCACACAAGACGATATAGCCCCCTCCACCCCTTCATAAAATGCCGCCGGATTCTTCCGAAGATCAGGTAAAGAATTTTTCAAGGCCATCACATCTGCTCTATTCCATGGCGTATATACCCAATTATACACAAAATACCCTTTCGCATCCTTCGACAACTTATCATCATCCGTACCTTCCCCTTTTGGTGGAACATACAAAGGCGCAGCTTCACGCATAGGCATAACATGCAACGCAGAACTCTTATCTGAACCACGGAGAGAGCACTCCTTAGTCAGCCCACTATTGTCCGGCTCGGACTCCTTCTGCCTCCGTTTTCGTTCCTGTCGTAAGTGGGTTGTCTCATCCCGCAGCTTGATCAATTGCTTGAATAGGTCGTCAACATCTGAAAGATCAAAATCGCCTTTAGCTAAATTTTCACGGTACACTGACAACACTTTTGGTTCTAACGTATCAGAAAGATCTCGATATGCGCCTACAACCTCATCAGCCAAGGAAGACAGAAAATACATCACTTCAAGATCCGTCCACCCTGTTTTCTCTGATATCAATTGATCCTGAGTGACACTATGCTTATTCACTTTGCGAGCCCAACTACGTAAATGAGCGGACCTCTCCGCAGTAAACCTGAGAGCCGATACACCCTTCTTGCCCGACTTATCCCGTCCGTCATCATCGGAATCCACAGCTGGAGCCGTCGGCGTAACGTACGGAGGCGGTGACCGATCTAACAAAGAAAAATCATCAACTTCATTATTAAGGACAGGATAAAGTGGTCGGCGAATAGGAAACTGACCAGTAGTTTGCAAATTACGTTCCCGTTCCTCCCGTTCTTTCTTCTCCTGAGCCTCCTTCTCCTCAAGCTGTAAAGCCTTATCCCGAGCAGCCTTGCGCTGCTCTTTGTCCGCCAAGGCAACCTCACGCTTCATTCGCTCACGCGCCGCTTTCTCCCACATTCGCACGCAATCAAACATGTTTTGTCTAGACCTGCGTTGAAACATACATTGCTCTACAAATTGGATTTTACTCAAATCGTATGACCCGTGTAGGGGCCATTGCAATTCGGGATCGGCCTTAGTGTACTTATGCCATAATTTACTGTACATAATGGGTGGAAGGCCGAATTTGATATACATATCCCTATTTGGTGTTCCCTCTGGGGGAGCCGGCTGTGATTCTGCTAACCTAATTGAGGTACCATCTCCTAAACAACACATTCCCCGTAGTGTACTGAAAACAGGCATGTTCAAAGAGTATCACGAAAGCGTGACACCGAACAAAATGGCACTTACAGTTCTCCACACGATCGTGCCGCTCAAAGGAAAAAAAACAAAGTTAGAGAAACATCTCTACATGCCTGCCTATGTGAAGTGCACTACACATATAAGTTCAAAGATCACAAATTCACAATGTTAGCTAACTCAAATCAAAGTTCATAGAATTCGGCAAGCGTCCTCACCGATCACAAAGCGCAAATTTTCAGTAAGCGTCCGAAGACTACCTTACCGAACACAAGTCATAGAACTTCGGTAAGCGTCCAAAGACTGCCTTACCGACCACAAAGCTTACCAAATTCCCAAAGATCCAGGTTCCAACTGCCAAGGTCTTGTAAGCCAAATCAGCCAAACGGCACTTTCTCAGCGATGCAGACACTTCGAAGACTCAGTCGGAGACCGGCGCCACCTGGAAGGTCAGATCGGAAGGGAAGGAAAAAACACCGTGGCAGCCAAGACTCGGGTCACTCGTGGCAGCGCGCGCCCATGGCGGATTTCCAAGCCTTCGTCACGACCTCTCCTTCGGGCATCCGAGTCGCCGATGAGTCCCTTCGTGGTCGCCAATTGAAGTATTTCGGGGTTCCCAAGGCCTACACGCTCCAGAGATTACCCGCTTACACACAAGAACTGTTGGCACGGAAACTGTAAAAGGCAAAGAACAAGTTTATTAAGACCCCATGGGGTGGTGGTACACTCAAACAGCACCCTTCGGTAATGCAAGAGGTATCACACCGAACACCGGTGTGACCCCCGTTTATATACAATTTTGGGGCAATAAAAGTTTAGGCGGCACAAGTTAAGACACAGTTTTAGAGACATATATGGTCATGTTTTGGAATACTGCCAGCTCATTGGAGAGTTTCAAACCCGCTGGTCAGTTAGCGGCACATTCCTGAGGTTTACGGGTCAGTGAGAACTGCGCATGTGTGGCTTGACCAGTACTAAAAATAGCCTGTTGCTGGGCAGATGAGAGTGGTCAGTGGAACGGACAAAGGACTAAAGGGCACGTCGGCCACGAGGCCGCTCATGGTTTAAGATGGCCGCTGCAACATTCAAAATGGCGTTTGTCGTATATAGCCAAGTTAAGGAGGACAACGTGTAGATTCGGCTAATCGCTAATCAAAAACGGGCCAAATACGACAGGCCTGCCGGTGGTCCTTAACGCTACTGCTCGAACACGTCACTTAAGGACTGAGATGAATCTTGGGGAGACTGCCTGTGTTCAGGCACCTCGGAGGGCCGGTGCGCTATGCGGTGCCCTGGATTTCAAGTAAGGTAACTGTTTGTTGTGGCACGCTGTGGCCTGCCGGCACAAGGTGCGCAGCAGAGGTGTCAAGACTACGAGCAACATAAGGCTATGCTCACCTGTGATGACAATTCTAATGTCTTGATGTATTTGATAGGTGTGTGCTGGAAAGTTTTGACATTGTTCAGGTACCTCTGAGAGCTTGTGCATTATGCCATGCTCTGGTTCAGATAATGCAACTGTTTGCTGTAGCACATTGTGGCCTGCCGGCAGAATGTGCGTAGTAGTGTTTTCATGAGGATGGACAGCTTAATGCTTTGCTGAAACGTAATAATTATTTTAATATCTTAGTGCCTTTGACATGAAAATATCACTAGAGGGTGCAACATGTATATTCTGTGTATCCAAGTAGTTCACTTATATCCATGTAGTGGTTGTCTTGAATTATCCTGCTTGAAGTGAATATAATCTACGCCTTAGACAATATAACCGCATTATGTGACTTTATGGGCCTGGCAAGAGTGGGGTGTGATGGATGTTGGCAGTGGTGGTGAGGAGTGTGTTACGTTGTGCGCACACTATGAGAATATATACTTTTAGTATGTGGTTTTTACACTGCAATACCATAACAACGCAGTCGGTACACCAACCGCGTTGTTACCACACAGTGCCTTTACAACGCAAGTCGTTACAATGACTTGTGCTAGATGGCGTGCTGGACTTAGGAATAGTATGATTTCCTTTATCATTGTTTGACTAATAAATGTGATTTTTTAATATGTTGATGTATCTAGTGCTACAATAGCAATTTTTAATTTTGTTACCATTCTTTTAAACATTTGAGTGTATATTTTTGCAAAAATTGAAAGTGTATTTGTTGTGTTATTATGAATTTTTAACCTTTATAAAATAAAATAATGACATTTTATATAAACTTTTGTCCGTGTGCATAAGGTCTCTATAGTACTTGTGGGTCCAATAGTTTGTTGTAGTTGTAAATTTGGTAACCCGTACAATACTGCAAATCCCTTGTTTCTTAATGAGAATGTCCCCCCAGGGATGTAATTAATTCACGATTTACTATACTCAGGAGAAGGAGCTCTGTTTTTTGTGTATGATTTACTATTCCAACTTCAGTGTGTGCAACACTAAGGAAGGTGTTGGAATAGTAAATCATACTATTCCTTAGTCTAGAGTGCCTTCTAGTGCAAGTAGCTGTAACGTATTGCGTTGTAAAGGCACTGCGGGGGTAACAATGCGATCGATGTAATGACCGTGGGCCTCATTTATGAGGCCTTGCGTCAGTTTTGCGCTGCTGATGCGTCACTTTTTGTGACGCATCGGCGGCGTAAAACATGCGCAATGTTGCGCCACATTTAAAAAGTGACGCATCTAGGTAGATGCGTCACTTTTTAAACCCCTGCGCCACATTATACCTGCGTCAGGCATAATGTACGCAGAGGGGGCGTTCCCCCGCAAAAAGCCTCGTAATAGTGACGCAGTGAAATCTATGAGATTTCACTGCGTCACTTTTAGGGCGCTGTTGCGTCAAAATCTTGCGCCTGCCTCACAGCAGGCGTAAGACTGACGCAAGCCCTTTCACATGGGGCTTTCCCCATGTGAAAGGACGCATTACTAGAGTTGCGTCACTTTTGTGACACACTCCAGCAATGCGTCACTTTTGCGCTTACAGATACGTCAGAAATACTGACATATCTGTAACTCCTTGCGACATGATGCGTCATACATTAAATATGACGCTTCATTGGTGTCGCAAGGAGTGCGCAGTGAAAAGTGACGCATCGCTGTTTTCACGCAGCGATGCGTCACTTTTCATAAATAAGGCCCCGTGTTG